>NC_139521.1:22035151-22100151 GCF_947247035.1 Vipera ursinii | reverse complement strand
CAGCTGCACAGATACTGGCAATCCAAGAGCTACCGGACTGCCCTCTCCATGCAAAGGACGTTGCAGCAGAGACAGCCTCAGACAAAATCCTGAGCAGAGTTCAGTCTTGGGTATTCACAGGGTGGCAGGATAAAAGTCCAAGCCCAGAATTCCAAGTATATTTTGTCAGGAGGCATGAATTGTCCGCACATAAAGGATGCCTGTTGTGGGGTAGTAGGGTTATTATACCATCAACACTGAGAGAGAGAGTTCTGCAGTCTCTACATGCAAGGCACCCTGGCATAGTTCGCATGAAGACTTTAGCAAGGAGCTACCTTTGGTGGCCAGGGTTAGATAAGGCAGTGGAATAACAGGTACATGGATGCTACACTTGTCAAAGGTCCAGACCTGAGATGCCCCAAGTGCCTGTCCACAAGAGGGAGGCAACACATACACCCTGGTCCAGGGTCCATATAGACTATGCTGGTCCATTCCAAGGACAGCTTTTCCTAATAGTAGTAGATAGCTGGAGGTAGTGCCAGTCCCAAATATGACCACGGCCAGAACATTCCAAGTGCTCAGGAGACTTTTTGCCACACACGGTGTGCCTGACATTGTGGTATCAGATAATGGGGCTCAATTTACCGCTGCTGAGTTTCAGGCCTTCATGAGAGCAAACTTGATTAGACATGCCACATCTGCGCCCTTCCACCTGTCGACTAATGGACAAGCAGAAAGTATGGTGAGAACAAACAAAGACGCACTCAGGTGCATTATCGTCGGTGATTGGCACCACAGGTTGGCGGAATTCCTATTATCACAACACACCACACCATGCACAGCCATGGGGAAGAGTCCTGCGGAGCTCCATTGGGGCAGATGCCTCATCACCAAACTGGACAGGCTTCACCCTGACAAAGTGGCTTCTCAGGCCACGCAACCCAAAACCCCAAGAGAACTAAACCTGGATGACTTGGTTTGGGCCAGGAACTACGGTCCGGGACACTTGTGGATTCCAGGGGTGGTGGTTGACAAAACCGGGCCCTTATCTTATGTAGTATGGGTGGAGAGGGGTCGTCAGGTCAGACGGCACATAGACCAAGTAATGAAAAGAGTTCCAGAATGGTCAACAACCAACCACAGGGAAAATTACCCCTCATTGAGTTTCCAAGCTGGCACACAAGCTACCTCACATTCCCCCTACCAGCACCACCAACAAACAACCGCGTCTGAGCCCAAGGAGGACCAGGAGAACCCCGATCAACCAGGACAGCAACCCTCCCAGGGCCGCGGGGCTAACCCTGCCACAGGGTCTGACTATGGGGTGGGTCCACCAGAAACGGTCAGCCAGAGCTTACCTGCTGACTCCAGTTCAGGAGAACTTGGACGTCCAGGATACACCGAGTAAGGCACCAGCCCACAAGGGGGAAGAAACCCTAAGACGTTCATCTCGGTCCCATAGGCCACCCGCGTACCTCACTGACTATGTGCGCAAATAAGGGAAGCCGGGTGGCTAGGTCCATTGGGAAGTTGGTTGTCATGAATGTAAATTCATTGTATATGTATATTGTTTCATCCTTAAGGGGGAAGGGGTGTTATGTATTAGGCTTTATTGGAACACCTTAAGCTTGTATAAGAGTCACCACCAGGAGGCGTTGAACTGTAACTGTTTTGGCGGGAAGCATTTTTGGCGGGAAACAGAGGTTCAATCCAATTGGTTGGTTGAGTACCTGGCCAGGTACTGGCGAGGTATATAAAGAGTGCAGGTAGCCCCTATTCCCCCAGTACAGTCACTTCCACCAAATAAAGAGCTGTTATGTTGTACTCATCGTCTCGGCATCCTTCCTGCTCTCCAGAACCCACTACACAACAGTATATGTACAACTTATGTAGCTATATAGCAAGGTGGACAAAATGCTAGGGAGAAAAAAAAGTGAAGGCTGTTTTAATATGTCTCCTATTGCAAAAAAAATATACAACTGTATCTTACAATGCTCTCTAAATTTATAGACAGTTTATTAGATTTTTAAGTAATTGCAATTGCCCTAGAGTAGGCAACCAAACTTAGTTGATCACCTCAATCAGATGAAGGATCTAGAGTTTTTGTTTCTTAGGGTCTTTTAAAAAGAAAACATGACTGATCTTCCTGAGGAAATGAACTCTAAGATATTAAAAAGTGGGTCAGGTCAGCCATGAGAATACCTCGGCTGAACCTTTTTCTTAATCTGCTACAAATCCTCACCAGATGGTGACCTGGAAGACAAGCTCAAGTAAGCCATACTAAGGCAAGTTAATGAGGATGCAAAAATGTAAGTAGAGTTAGCCATGTTTTGTGGAAAATGCAGAGAATTTTTTAGGAGTTTCATATTTGTTCCATCTGTTCTTTAAAATTAAGGGAAAAGCTTTTATCTTGCTTATTTAGGTTCCTTTAGCAATAAAATGGGGAAATGCTAAGGATAGTTTGGCTTTCCAGGAAAGTCAAATACATATTTATTTGAAAGCAGGATTTTCTATCTAATCCTTATGTCTGAAAACTACACTATAAAATTAAGATGTTTCAAGGACATTAATGGTCTGAGTGATCCAAATCAGCTTGGAGTAGCTATTATCTATTTGCTTGGTACAACAGACATATCTGCATTCTCTCACAAATGAAAATGGTTGAAAATTCTCAGGGTGCAAAAAAAAACAACAAGGAGAAGAACATTATCTGAGCTTTTTCTTTATATATCAGTTTTCCATATTTGGGATATTCTTTGAAAGAAATGTATTACAATAATGTGAGTTATATGTGCCACCTGTCTTAATTTAAATAACTTTAGACAGAGCTTTTTTGTATTCAAGAATGGTTAAAGTGTGTATTTATATGCAGACATGTTCATGTATGGTGCATTTGTAAATCAGGGAGGGGGACCTTTGGGGGCTGTGGAATTCTATTGGAAAGACTGTTGTTTCTTGTAGTTAAAATTTAATAAATTTTTAAAAAGTTTTAAAAGTTTCTTGGAATAAAGAATCTTGGAGCAGGAAGTTCAGATAAATGACCTCAAAGTCATTCGAGGGCCTCTTCGTTTGAAGAAGCTTCTTTAGTGATATGTCTTCAGAGAAGTCTTGTAGTTAGCTCATCTACTTTACTTCCATTTACTTGCATAAAACTTTCCTGGGGAATGAATCCTGTTTCAATTTCATGATTAGAGAGATTACTCCAAGCCTTTATTTTCTCATGCCTATCTCTTGAGTTTATGGGTAGTGTGTGAGGTTGCATTTCTGTTTTGTTTCCAAAGGCCCAGATTTTCCAAAACAAAAATTAATATAACAGAGAGTTGATAATAGCCCTGTGAGGGGTAGGTATAATAAAACAGATGGCAATGGTATCTTTAAAAACAAGAGAGACTGAGAAGAACATTAATGCACTTAGGCCTGTAAATAAGCTTTGGAAGATAATCTTCTTTTAGCTCTGTGATAAAGCATATGCTGGGTCAAAGTCTTGGATAATTATGAGTCATGATCCTTCTTTTCCAGACCCAGCTGATAGCTCCAGTCTGGTCACATGCTTTCCGACTGCCTAGTAAAATTATTAGATATTGCAACTGTACAATTAATATTTACTCTTTGTTTTACCTTTATCTTTCCCTTTTCATGTTTGTGACATTCAACCAACTCAGCTCACAATAGGAGCCTTTTTGTCTAAGCTGGATGAAAATATATATATATATATATATATATATATATATATATATATATATATATATATATATATATATATATATATATATATATATATATATATATATATATATATATATATATATATATAATATACATATATACATATATATAATATATACATATATACATATATACATATATACATATATACATACATACATACATATATATATATATATATATATATATATATATATATATATATATATATATATATATATATATATATATATATATATATATATATATATATGTTTCAAATGTTAACTATTTAGATTACCTTGCTAGGCCCCAAACATGGGGCAAATCTTTATTTCCTGTTTTCAGCCTATCTTGAAGGCTATCGAACAGGCAGTAGTCACACCGGACAATTCATATATTTGTGTAAATTACTAACAAAGAATTAAAGGGAAACTGAGATGCATTTCTGACTCCTTAGTCGTCCTCAGCCAGCCATACCCTTCTGAGATTCGAACCAGGGCTGATTGCATATGAGGCAGTGTTATTTGCCTCTAAGCCACAAGGTCTCTCTCGCTCTGTTAGCTTTTTTTTTTTCTGCAAGGGAAGATATGTTTCAAATGTTAACTATTTAGATTACCTTGCTAGGCCCCAAACATGGGGCAAATCTTTATTTCCTGTTTTCAGTCTATCTTGAAGGCTATCGAACAGGCAGTAGTCACACCGGACAATTCATTTATTTGTGTAAATTACTAACAAAGAATTAAAGGGAAACTGAGATGCATTTCTGACTCCTTAGTCGTCCTCAGCCAGCCATACCCTTCTGAGATTCGAACCAGGGCTGATTGCATATGAGGCAGTGTTATTTGCCTCTAAGCCACAAGGTCTCTCTCGCTCTGTTAGCTTTTTTTTTTTCTGCAAGGGAAGATATGTTTCAAATGTTAACTATTTAGATTACCTTGCTAGGCCCCAAACATGGGGCAAATCTTTATTTCCTGTTTTCAGCCTATCTTGAAGGCTATCGAACAGGCAGTAGTCACACCGGACAATTCATATATTTGTGTAAATTACTAACAAAGAATTAAAGGGAAACTGAGATGCATTTCTGACTCCTTAGTCGTCCTCAGCCAGCCATACCCTTCTGAGATTCGAACCAGGGCTGATTGCATATGAGGCAGTGTTATTTGCCTCTAAGCCACAAGGTCTCTCTCGCTCTGTTAGCTTTTTTTTTTATATATATATAAAATTTGGCTGCGCTTTGGCTATATGATTATGCCTTAAAATACTAGCCCTAAATAGTTTTTATAAAATATAAACCAATCTATATTATGAAAAATTCTAACATATTTCTTGTATATCTCACAATCTACCCTTTTTCTTATGGATACCCATTAAAAATTTTCAGATATTGTAACATCATCTCTGCCCTTTCCATATCCTCTTCCTAAGTTACCTGAACATTGTTAACATCATATGTAATATTTTCTGCTGTTTCAATTTCACCTGCCCATTTATTTTGAATTACTTTTTCTAATGTTTCTGTTTCCTGATAGTGTTTTACTTGTTTCAATACAATAGGAGTTATCTCTATCCTAAAAAGTCCCAATGGATCAGTTCCACTAACATCAATTTCCATTTCATATCTTTTATTAATCATCCTCCCTTCCCTGGTTAAATTTTTAACATTAATGAATATCTTATTAAAATATCCAATGTTACAATTAGAATTTATAATATCTTTCATTACTTTTAAATATTTTCTCTCTTTCTTATCTTGGGTTCAATGATAGTACCAACCATTTGTCATCCACCATACATTACTCCATTCTGGGCATATATTTCCATTTTTGAAACCCTAAGGGTCTAGATGGTTTTGTGTCAAATATATTTATCATTATTAGCATACTTCTTTTTCCATTCTACTGCACATGCTACAACCTTATGAACATCAATCTGAAATATGATATTGGCAGTATTAAATGTAACCTGGTACAAAAACTCATCCTTACCTTGATTGTCCCAATATAGCCTGTCCTGTACTGAGAATGGGTAAAATGAAACAGATTATTCCCATATATCCAACATACACACTAAATCTGTCCATTCTATATCTGGTGGAATTTGAATAGCACTATCTCCCAATATAACTGAATTTAGGTCAGGTTGTGTTTCTGCTGTCTCAATTTCAATTTCCCTTATAACTGGGTATGTGAGATAAAGAGTCTCTTTTGGTGTCAGACCTCTATACATTTATAACCAACCTTCCACTATTACTATATCACAAGGTTCTTCACAGGGACAGATTGGTCCACAGTCACAACAGTGATAACAACAACATTCAGTAGTACAATTGCAATTACAAAATCAACACACGTAGGGTGCAGAGTTCCACAGCTTCCTCTGTAGTCTTTGGATAGGCTCCAGCATAGGCCACCACTCAGATCTAGAAAACCAGAAAGCTGTGATTCCTCTAAAGAGAATAACCGTTAACAAACCCAGGTTATTATTTCTCCACCTCACAATGACCACATCAGTTTTTGATAATTTTTATTCACAGTGGGTCTTCTCTAAGAATCACTTTCCACTTTTACTCTGGTGTAATGTATTCAACATTTTTCTATTTTTCAAACTGCAGTTTCAGTTGTTAGGAGGACTTGGTAGGGACCATCCCAGGCTGGAGTAAGCTTTACTTTGCATCAGCTCATTACGAGGAACCAATCACCCGGCTGGAACTTGTGAACCAGAAAATTGAGTGGAGATGTTTGCACTAGGAAACCTTTATTCCTGATGGAAGACAAAGCAGAAAGCAGCCCCAGTATATAATTCTTTATAAACATGTCGTTAGTTTCATATTGTGGAATTTCCCCCACTTGAGGTAATTTAAAATCAACTTGAATGCATTCAAATGGCCTCACTACTAGAACTTTTTATTTACTCGTAAATATCTTATATTTATCACAGATTTGTTTAACTAGAGTATAAATTCTATACAACCATACTGTGTTAGAAAAGTATCAGGGGCTGCTTCTGTGTTTTAGGTATTGCTTTATTCAACATCTGTCTCCCATCTGGCAACATCCACCTCCCACTTTCTTCTATTTCCAATTTTAACAATTCTTTCCCTTTACTATTTATCAACCTTCTCTCTTTCCATATTTATATAGTACCTTCTTGTCCTTTCAACATTCTAGGTGCTTGTGTCAAGGCATAAAATCCACATGTTTGAGTTGCCATGTTAATGGCAGTCTCCCTGCTTCCAACAATTTTAAAATTTGATTTAATGCATGCAATTCACAAGTCTGTGCAGACCAACTTAAAAGCAACTTTCCTGCTTCCACCAAAACGTCTTCTCTCCCTTTTATTATTACATACCCATTTATGTCTCCTTTCCCTCAACTACTTGCTAGATCCATCTATGAACAAGTTTTTACCTGTCTCCTAAATCAGGCCGAACCTGATTTAGTTGTGTATGTCATCACTTTAGCAAGGTTAAATATGGCTCCGCTTTGGCTATATGATTATACCTTAAAATGCTGGCCTTAAATAGTTTTTATAAAATATATTATGAAAAATTATGACATGTGATCAAATGCTTCACTGAGTGCAGGCAGGCTATGTTCTCTGCTTCTTGAAGGGGGCAGTCATACCAATTCCATTGAAAAATCTTTCCCCTGACTCAGCAGAACTTACTGACTACAGTGAATCATGAATTACAATAGTTCATTCTGAGTAACATGATTGAGAAGCTTCAGAGTTATTTGGCTGAAACCGAATTTCTGGATCCGTTTCAATCAGACCTTCCTCCAGGAAAAGGCAGTTAGGCTACTATGGATGCCTTGGTAGATGATGTAGCCAGAAACTAGAATGGGAGAGGCCAACATTGCTATTTCTCTCAGACCTCTAGGCTTCTTTTGACATCATTAGCAATAGCATCCTTCCTGGCCATTTGGAAGAGTTGGGCATTGGGACTCTGTTTTGCAGTGGTTCTGGTCCTTCTAGGACGTGCCAAGAGGGTAGAGCTATGGGAGGGCCACAGTTCCACAGGATTCTGACATTATCTGTTCAAACTTTGGAAGAATTCATTTATAACTGTAGAATGGTGGATCACCAGTTTGGTGACGGTTCTGAGCTCCATGTTCCCCAGAAACGCCAAGGAAGCAATCCTTGAAGATGGATAAGTTGACAATAAATCCAGATAAGAGGAAGGAAAGGTTGGTAAGGAAAAAAATTCTGGAATGCTTAGCAGTTACGAATTAAGGTGTGGGCATTGACCTTCCTGCCTTCAGCTTGATTGCAGTATTTCTCTCAGCTACTCAGATCAGCATTATTTGGACATGTGACAGATTTGTAAGCATCCACCACTGCCATAACAGGGATGGGTAACAAGCTTTCTCCTGAATAGCTCCCAGGAAATGGAGGGGAATAGATTTGGCCTCCAGGCTCCTAGTATTTAGAAAGATGGTTCAAACACATCTTTCTCTAAGCTTTTAACTCTTAATGATGTCAATAAGAAATTTTATTTTTGGTTACTTTTTAATTATATTCTAATACTCTTGTACCCTGTAAAAATTTTTTTTGTATATCACCTGAGGGCTGGAATAAACAAAAAGCTGAGATATGACATTCAATAATAATGTCAGTACCCACCCCAATCCACATCTTAGGAAAGAAGAACTCTTGGAGACAGGAGTGTCCAAGCAGGAACTTTTACCAAAACATGATTGACAGTGGATAATCTAGACAGGATCTGGAAACTGTGTTGCAGATTGATACTTTTAAAGTGTCCCCGAGTAAAAACCCCTCCCCTCAGTCCATTTGATCAGTCCCGGATCAATTAAGTTTCATGTGTCAAAACCCTTCAGGGGAAAAGAGAAACTTCATGCATTTACAACATTGTTGCTTCCTCCCCTTCAAATTCCAATCAGAGATACAAACCAGAATCTCTCCCCCCTCTCTTTCTTTGTTCTTCTCAATTCAAAGGTTCTTTCCCTGGTCTTTGATGATGGCCTCCAGGCAGGCTGAATAAATAACCTTGCATCTAATGGATAAGGTAAAGGTAAAGGTTCCCCCGCACATGCGTGCTAGTTGTGTCCGACTCTAGGGGCTGGTGCTCATCTCTGTTTCAAAGCCGAAGAGCCAGCGCTTGTCCGAGGATGTCTCCGTGGTCATGTGGCCGGCATGACTAGACGCCAAACATGCACAGAACGCTGTTACCTTCCCACCGTAGTGTCCCCTATTTTTCTACTTGCATTTTTACGTGCTTTCGAACTGCTAGGTTGGCAGAAGCTGGGACGAGTAACAGGCACTCACTTTGTTATGCGGCACTCGGGATTCGACCTGCCAAACTGCCAACCTTCTGATCGACAAGCTCAGTGTCCTAACCCACTGAGCCACCATCTTCGCTTCTCCTCCTTGGGAATGGCAGAATCCAGTAGTGTTAAGATGTAGTGTTGCACAGATAGGGGTGTGCTGCCACCATGTGGCTGTTTTGGGAAATTATAATATGCTAATTGGGTCTGCGAGTACCTTCCATCTTTGTGATGTATTTCCTGTCCTGCTCATGATGTACTAGGATCCACCCCTTCTGGGTTGGACTTCCTCCTTCTCCTTGTTCCCTTGTGTTCCAACCTCCATTGTAACATCTGAACACAAGCCATGCGGACAGTAATCCTGTTACTGTCTTTTGACCTTAAAGTACCGTCCAGACTTCACCTGACCACACCTTCTCTGCTGTAATCTTCTTCTACATGCAAAATAAAGGTATTTCAGATGAACCAGGTACTTTATGAGTTCACTGTCTGGAAAGAGCCGTTAAATTGTGACTAAATTCGCTTAAACACACCAGTGCAAGTGTCTTAACAAGGAATTAAATCACTAGCATGACAAGCTTCGATCCAGAGCAGTCAAAAGACAATAATGAATTTTACTGCCTGCAATCCATTGTGTATGCATATTATCTGCAACAAGCTTAAGTCAAATAATCTTACTGGCTGCATTGTGTGTGTTGTCTGCAAATAAGAAGTCAAAGACAGCAATTAATTCTTACTGGCTGCGTATGTTTTCCTGCAATCAAGCTCAGTCAGGAAATATAATTTGAATTCTTTCCAGCTGCTTCTAAAATGTGCATACCTACAGTAAAAAAGCTGACTCTGTAAGTGGCAGAGCCTGTTTTCAGGATTAAACTTCTGTGAACTGTTTGTTTCTTCCTGTCTTTCTAAGGAAGCCAGCCAAAAGGCCTGTTAAAATCTTACTGCCTCATTTGCCATTGGATTTCTAGTGATTTAAAGTGATTTGGAAAAGCTTTGAAAAAGAAATGAGCTTCTGCTCACTCAGACGGATTGCTTGAATGTTACAATGTTTTAATTGCAAGAGAGGCTGTTTGTTTACAATCTCCAAGTTTGTAAAACCAAATGCAAGTTTTAAAATTTCCTGTCTGTCTTGTCTCAGAAGATCAGTGATTTACCTTTGCAAACCAATTTGTTTCAAAGCTAAATTCTTACTCAAATGGAATAAGTCTGCTAGTTTTGTTAAGCTCTCTTTGTTTCCTAAGACTGCTGAACACAGTCATAAAGATAGGCAATAAAGCTATTAGTTGCCCCTGGCAACCAACTCTTGGGTCTGCCAAGGGAAAGAGCCCCCACCCTAGGAATGCAAGAGAGAGATCATGGCCAAACTGAAACGCTTAAACTGTCTGCAAATTTGAAATGCATGTGAAGCTATGCAAGCATTTTATTTGGATAAGCAAGTGATTTATTGTACTCTAGCTATAAACTAGGAACAAAGAGCAAATTAACCTTCGTCAGACACAGTTTTATAACCTACGGTTGGTCTTCTTAATACAGACAGGAAGTCCCTCGAGAGTTCCAGACCAGCTCACGACTAGTGGTCATAAGAAGGAACAATTGCCTCACTTTGCATCCAGATTCAAGCTAAAGACAATAACAGACTTGCATCCAAACACAAGCAGCATCCCAGTACCTGCTCAGCAAGAAAAAGGCTTGTCCTCAGGCACATGTAGAGTGCCCCCTAGTGGTCAAAGGGTGAACTTTCCTGAAGTTCCTAACCATGCAGATGGTGCCTCAAGTGGCCAAAAGGCGAACTTCCCCGAAGTCTCTGACCACACACAAGGCGCCCCCTGGTGGTCAAAGAGCAAAGTTCACCAAATTAGTCAAAAATATCTAGGAAATTTTCTACATCTATCCTAGCCATGGCAGAGTGTCCCATTGATTCAGAAGACCTGGTTCAACCAGACAACTCTGATTTGGACAAAGATCTTGTTGTAAAACCCAAGCATATAATAAAACTAACTCAGATACTCAGAGAAAATTATGAGGAAATTAAGGGTGAATTTTCCAGTAATCTGTCACAGCTATGGGACAGAACCGCACATGCCATGACAATTTTGCTCAGTCTTGATGGTAATCCTGTTGTATTAAGAGACTCTATAGATCGCCTATCCGCAGCTTATGAACGTTACCAGCGGCTGTCTACAAAATACATAGGTTTTTTTAAAGACTCTAATGTAGATGATTCCTCAACAGAACTAATTAAAATTGAGGATCTGAACCAGCAAAGAGATCTCCTACTGCAAGATGCAAAGAATAAAGCAAAAATCCGTATTGCTGAACCACAGGAGACCAGATCCCATAGAACCACATCAACTAAAGTCACAGTACACTCTACTAGATCCTCTCGCTCCAGGGCTTCAATGATATATCACAAGCTACTAGAGGCCCGTGTGCTTGTAGAAGAAAAGGACGCGCTTGCTTCCTTTGTCAGGAAGGAAGCTGAAATAGAAGCCCAGAGAAAAGTCCGTCAAGCAATGGAAGAAGCCCGTCAAGCAAAGGAGGAAGCTCAAATGAAAATTCTGCAAATAGAAAAAGAACGAGCAGCTGCCCTGGCAAAGCTGAAGGTCCATGAACGAGCAGCGAAGGAAAGCACCGATGTAGATTGTTCCATCCCAATAGAAGTAGAGGATCCGATGGAACACACCAGTCAATACGTGTTAAAGCATAATGTTTGCAACGATGCAGAGCTATCTTCCACACTGCCTATAAAAATCATAGACATCCCAGAACTGCAAAGGCCTGCACACTTTCAACACTGCAGCACAAGTGCATCTTCTGCACTTCCCACAAACTTCATAGAGATCCCAGAACTGCAAGGGCCTACACCTCTTCAACAAAACAACACAGGTGCGTCAGCTGTGCTCCCTTCAAAAAGCACAGAAGCTCCATGCCTGACAGAGCCTACATCTCTTCAACAACACAGCACAGGTGCATCAACTTTGCTTCCTACAGACAGCACAGAAATCCCAAGCCTGCAGAGGCCTGCACTTCTTCAACGCCCAGAAACTGGTGCGCCAACACCTCAAATTCCATCACCTCTTGTCAACGACAATGTAACTTCCAGCAATGATCAACGGTTGAATTGACAACCAACACAAACTTTAGAGACTACACCACAGCTAAATGTTTCTGCAACATCATTCTATCCTGATAGACCTCATCCTTCTTCACCAGAGAACTCTCACACCCAAGGGGTCCCACAAGTTTCTTTGGCATCAAAGAATGAGAGACCAGACCTTCCTGAATACGCCAAACACGCCAATCGTTGAGAGCTCACTGCCAATAGCCTCTCAAAGTTTAATGACCGTCCAGAGAACTACAGATCATGGAGAGCAATTTTCAAAGCTGTTTTGGTGATCAAGGGGTTTAGGAATGGAATATAAATGGATTCTGACAATCTGCTCTCCTTAAAAGAAAGATAGGTCCACCTGTAGAGGAAATAAAATATAAATGTTAGCCCGGTTTGTTAGGATATTCTGTATGAAACTTCTTAAGCAACTTTGGTGCTCTAATGTGGTGTTTATTGACCCACTCATTTTCTGAGGAGGGGAGGTGTTTCCAAGCTACTAGATATTGAATTGCTCCATGGTGTTTCCTGGAATCTAGGATTTCCTTCACCTCAAAGTGTTGTTCTCCTTCCACCATGATGGGAGGTGGTGGTGGTGAGGGGGTTTGTTTGTAGGGGTGACTGTTGTTCTCTGTTTAGTAAACTGCAGTGAAAAATTGGGTGTATCTGCCTAAGATTTTTGGGTAGTCCTAATTCAACTGTTACTGGGTTTATGATACTTTTAATTGGAAAAGGTCCAATATATTTTGGTCTGAGTTTTTTTACAGGGTTGTAGTGATTTAAGGTATTTTGTGAATAAATTTACCATCTCTCCCACCCTGAATGGTTTGGGATCAACTCTTGTTTTGTCCGCCTGTGTCTTGTATGCTTGTCTAGCTTTGTCTAAAGCTAATGATTGGCCAGATGTTTTGTAATTGAGCAATCCATTCCTTCAGTTCGGGAATTACCGGTTCGTTTGGGGTTAGTTCTGGCATGGAGTTAAAACTTTGACCGGTAGCTACTTGAAAAGGAGTGTAACCTGTGCTGGAGCGGACTTCATTATTATATGCCACTTCTGTGAAAGGCAGTAAGGTAAAGGTTCCCCCGCATGTGCATGCTAGTCATTTCCAACTCTAGGGGCCGGTGCTCATCTCCATTTCAAAGCCGAAGAGCCAGCGCTTGTCCGAGGACGTCTCCGTGGTCATGTGGCCGGCATGACTAGACGCCAAAGGCGCACGGAACGCTGTTACCTTCCCACCATAGTGGTCCCTATTTTTCTACTTGCATTTTTACGTGCTTTCGAACTGCTAGGTTGGCAGAAGCTGGGACAAGTAACAGGCGCTCACTCTGTTACGCGGCACTCAGGATTCAACCCGCCAAACTGCCGACCTTCTGATCGACAAGCTCAGCATCCTAACCCACTGAGCCACCGCGTCCCTTGTGAAAGGCAGTAGGTCCATCCAATTTGTTTCCTGGAAATTAATAAAGCATCTTAAATATTGCTCAAGTACTGAGTTAGATTTTTCACATTGACCATTCGATTCAGGATGATGACTAGATGTCAGTCCTTGGGTGGTTCCTAAAAGGGATAAAAATTCTTTCCAAAATGCCGATGTAAATTGCACTCCCCTATCAGATATGATGCATTGTAGTGCCCCATGCAATCTGTAAATATGCTGCACGAAAAGTTTTGCTAAGGCTTTTGCGGTGGGGATCTTTTGGCAAGGGATGAAGTGCACCTGTTTGGAAAACAAGTCTGTGACCGTCCAGACTACAGTGTTCCCGTTGCTTTCTGGTAATTCCACTATAAAATCCATGGCTATTTCTTTCCATGGGGCTGAGGGATTCGCCACTGGTTGTAACAGTCCTGGTGATTTCCCTTGCAGTCTCTTAGCCGTTGCACAAATTTGGCAGCTGCCCACGTAGCTTTCTATGTCCTTTTTCATGGATGGCCACCAAAATTGCCTTTTAGTTAAGTGTAAGGTTTTTACAAACCCGATATGTCCTGCTGATTTTGTATCATGGCACAGTTGCATGAAATTGATCCTCTGGGTGGCAGGTATGTATAACCTCTCACCTACCCAGGGTAGTCCATCTTTAGTTGTGCACACATGTCTATTGTTCTGGAACCATTCATCACTTTCCAAAGACTTCCAGAATTCTATTCCAGTTTGGCTATCCACCTTTGGCTTCATTTTAGCTTGGGACCTGGTGGTGATTGGTGCTGCCAGTTGTTGTTTGGGCATAAGTGGTTTAGAGTCAGTAACCCGTGTGCTGTTATATTGGGGCATGCGAGATAATGCATCCACCAGGAAATTCTCCCCCCCCCAGTAAGAGTTTGAGAGTGAAATGGAATTGATGAAAATGTTGGGACCAGTGGGCTTGCTTAGGAGTGAGTTTCCTGGGTGTTTTTAGTGCTTCCAAATTGTTGTGGTCTGTCCAGACCTCGAAGGGGATTTTATTTCCTTCAAGGAACTGGCACCATGTAAGTAATGACCACCACACAGAGTAAGCCTCCTTTTCCCACATGGGCCAATGTTGTTCTGTCTCTGTGAGTTTCCTGGATGTATATGCACATGGTTGCAATGCCCCCTCATCATTTTCCTGTAATAATACAGCTCCCACCACCACATCTCTAGCATCTGCCTGTATTACAAAAGGTTTATCAAGATCTGGGTGTCTCAGGACAGGTTCAGCAGAAAAAAGTCTCTAGCCTCTCAAATGCTGCTTGACATTCCATTGTCCACTTCAGAGGCTGGCTGGGTTTCACTGCCCCCCCCCATTTTTAACAAGTTCATGAGGGGCAGGGCTATTTAAGGTGCTGGTTCTTACCTATAAAGCCCTACATGGCTTAGGTCCAGGATATTTGCAGAACCGTCTGCTGCCAGGAACGACTGCCCATCGCCCTGTGCACTCACACAGGGAGGGCCTCCTCAGGGTGCCGTCAGCCAGACAATGTCGACTTGTGGCCCCCAGGGGGAGGGCCGTCTCTGTGGGGGCACCTGCCCTTTGGAATCAACTCCCCTTGGAGCTCAGGATGGCCCCGGATCTCCGTTCCTTTCGTCGCAACCTTAAAACATGGCTTTTTCAACAGGCCGACCTGGACTGATGAAAGGGAGGTTTTCTTAATTTTGTTTTATTGTGTTTTTAATCGGACTATTTATGTGATAATTTGATTTAATACCTTTTAATGTTTGTATTTTGTGTTTTTATCGTTGTTAGCCGCCCTGAGTCCTTTGGGAGATAGGGCGGCATACAAATCCCATAAATAAATAAATAAATAAATAAATAAATAAATAAATAAATAAATAAATAAATAAATAATAAAATAAATTTGGGCAAATGAAGGGATGAATTGGCGGTAGAAGTTTGCAAACCCCAGGAAACTTTGCAATTGCTTCCTTGTGTGTGGGGGGGTGCCCATTCTAATACTGCCCTGACTTTCTCAGGGTCCATTTCGATGCCCTCTGGGGATATGTGATACCCCAGGTAGTCTATTCTTTCCTGGTGGGATTCACATTTTGATAGTTTAGCATATAGGTGGGCATCCCGCAATTTTTTCAGAACTGCTCTGACTAGGTTAATATGTTCCTCTTTGGTCTCAGTAAAGATAAGGATGTCATCTATGTAAACCAGGACCCCTTTATGCAGGTGGTCTCTTAGTACTTCATTAATTAATTGTACAAAAACTGCGGGGGGCCCTTGCAGTCCAAATGGCAGTACTTTGAACTCGTAGCAACCCATTGGGCAATTGAACGTAGTCTTCCATTCATCTCCTTCCTTAATCCTAATGCGGTAGTATGCTTCTCTCAGGTCTAATTTGGTAAAAAATCCTTCCTTTCAATAGGTGGGATAGCATATCCTTCATTAGGGGTAGGGGGTACAGATTACATTCACTAATTGTGTTTAAATTTCTGTAATCCATGCACAAACAAAAAGACCCGTCCTTCTTCTCCCTGAACAGGCAGCCACTTTGGGTTTGGCAGGCTCAATAAATCCCCTTTTTAGTTTTTTTTTAAAATGAATCTTTCCATCCCCACTGTTTCCTTTGGGCTCATGGCATACATCCTGGGCTTTGTGAGTTTTGCCTCAGGTTTGAATTCTATAGCACAGTCTGTGGGGCGGTTGCGGGGAAGCTCATCTGCCCGTTCCTCACTGAAAACTTCAGCAAGGTCCCTGTATTCCTCTGGTATCTCTGGTAACCCCTTCTCTTTCCACACTGATGCTGACTCCTCTCTTCAGGTTGGGGAAATGTTTTGGGGTTTTGAGCTCCTGTGCTTCCCCTCTGGGAAGTTAAGTTCTGCTGTCCTCCAGTTTATCCCAGGGTTCCATTTCTTCAGCCATTCCAGTCCTAAAATCATTGGGCATTCCATGCCTGGGGCCACTACAAATGTTATGTATTCCTCATGAGTCCCCAGGGACAGGTGAATTGGTAAAGTGGCTAGGGTAGCTGGGACCCCCCCTGCTATTGACCCATCTAACTGGCCAAAGGAGATTGGTTGTTTTAGTCTCCCCACTGGAATGCCCAAATTCCCCACCAGCATCAGGCTGATGAGGCAACGGGTACAGCCAGAGTCTATTAGGGCTTTTACTTTGACAGCTTCAGGCATAGAGAAAGCTAATATAGTCACTGTCTTAAGGATGGATGGAATGGATCCACTTACCAATGTTTCTCCCTCTGAGCTGTCTTCCAAGGTGTCCTCCTCCTCTGCGGTGTAGGCTGGAATCCAATCCCAGTCCTTGACAGTGGTTGTAGACTCTACACCTTCTGTCCCCTTCATGGTGGGTTCTTTTTGGTTGCCTTGGGACTTCCCTGGTCTCCTGGAGGGTGATGCTTTTGAGCAGCATTCTGTGGCGCGGTGGCCCTCTCTCCCGCATTTGAAACAGCCTAGTTCATTTCTTAGCTATGAACGGTGGTTTTTTTCCCTCGCATGTTTGTTTGGGCAGTGGGAGGCCCCATGGTTTTCCCTGGTGGTGCCTCTTTAGTAGATCTATGTCTGCCTCCTGTGCCAGGATGTACCAGTCATCGAGATGGTGTGGGTCTCCTCGAGGCAGGCAAGCATCATACAGGTCGTAGTTTAGCCCATCTTTGAAATGGCTAAGGAGGATGTCTTCCAGCCAGTTAAGCTTGCTGGCAAAGGCTCAGAATTCTTGGGTATATTCAGCCACTGTCCATCTGCCCTGCCTCACCATTTTGATTCTCTCCCAGGCCTTATGATCAGCCAAAGGGTCCTCAAACCACCTCCTCAAGGATGACATGAATCAGTTGAAGTTGTTGAGTTCTGGGGCGTTGGAGTCATGCAGGTTCACCACTCAGTCTGCAGCCGGTCTGTCTAAGGCAGATTGCACTATACGGATGCTGGATTTGTCACTGGGGATGTCCTGTCCATATTCTTCCATATAGCTGAGGACTTGGGTTAGGAAAAACCCCCAAGTATGGTGGCTCTCCCTTGAATTTTGCTTCCAGGGACGGTAGTCTTTGAATGGATCGTTGTCTGCGCAGCAGGCAGTATTGCCCCTCATCCTGACCCCCATCTGTGGTTATGGGTGTGTGTGTGCTACTGAGGTGGCAGCTCCTGGTCCAATGGATGGCCCCGATGTTGCAGGTTCTGGATCTCCCCCACTGTCTCTCCAATTGCAGCCCCAGGCGCTGCTGCGGCTGCAGTATTCAGGTTTCTCTTCTCTTAGTGAGCTAAGGGTTTTCTTCATCAGGTCTTCATAGCTTTCTCTAGGTTCCACTCCTCTTCACTGACATGCAGGGAGCTCTCCATCTCTTGCCTCCATTCAGGTTGGTGGCCTCCCCACCTCAGGGTCACTTTCCTTGATGCCTTTTCCCACTCACTTTTCCTTCCAATGCCCATGGACCACCATGGTTTGTGGTCATGCGTCTCCATCACCTCTTCTCCGGAGGAATATGATGCTTTAGCTTCCGACCATTGGTGGGGTTTCATTTGGAGGGAAAACTCTTTCCATGGGGCTTTCCTCATCCCTTGCTTCGTCGTTAGACACTGTATTTTTTTGCAAAATCCCCCAGTAAGGTTTTTCCTTCCAGGTTGACTCTTAATGCAGATCCTGTCTAATGTCAGGACCCACCGCAATCCACATCTTAGGAAAGAAGAACTCCTGGAGACAGGATTGTCCAAGCAGGAACTTTTACCAAAACATGATCGACAGTGGATAATCTAGACAGGATCTGGAAAGTGTGTTGCAGATTGATACTTTTAAAGTGTCCCCCGAGTAAAAACCCTTCCCCTCAGTCCATTTGGTCAGTCCTGGATCAATTAAGTTTCATATGTGAAAACCCTTTGTGGGAAAAGAGAAACTTCATGCATTTACAACACTGTTGCTTCCTCCCCTTCAAATTCCAAATGGTGATACAAACCAGAATCTCTCCCCCCCCCCTCTTTCTTTGTTCTTCTCAGTTCAAAGGTTCTTTCCCTGGTCTTTGATGATGGCCTCCAGGCAGGCTGAATAAACAACCTTGCATCTAATGGATAGGGATGGCCAATTAACATCTTCTCTTCTCCTCCTTGGGAATGGCAGAATTCAGTAGGGTTGAGATTTAGTGTTGCACAGATAGGGGTTTAGGAATGGAATATAAATGGATTCTGACAAATAAGTTTAATCATAGAGAATAAGGAAATAATCATTTTGCTGCATTTCTCTTAATTACTGGAAAAGGAATGATAGATTCCTGATTGAATACATTTTAGTTAAATTCTAGGGATGTTTTTCTTCTGGGATATAAGTTACAGGACTGATATGAAACATTAATCATAATATCAAAAATCATTTCCTTTACCAGAAGCATAAGAAATGTTTGAAATCAACTGTATTTATAGTCTATGATAGCACCATCATTTTTATAGTTCTGCTTATGTCACAAATGTTATAAATTGTGAATTTGGAAATGTTGCTTGACGTTACTTTGAAAATCTGAAAGGCCTGTCCTTCTTTTGGTCTATATCAGCTTTTTAATAGGCAAATCTTATTTATTCTTTGACAAAACGACTAAATTAATAGACCAGTGAAATACAGTGGACATAATATACTTGGATTTCAGTAAGGCATTTAACAAAGTAGACTACAACCTACTTCTTGTCAAGCCTTGTAGAGTGACTAAGCTGGTCCATACATAACTGCTTTGTAGCTTGCCAACAGCCTGGGGCGAGAGAGGTGATTGGAATGTGAGCCATTAGTTAGCATCTGCCAGCTACATCATGAGAAGCAAGGACATGCAGAGGGATGTTTATTGAAGATTGTGGATTCTCTCATAACAAGTGCCTAATTTGCAATTGGGCAACATGACCTGCATGAAGAGGGGAGGAAGTTTTCTATTCTTTTTTTTTATTGAAAAGTTTTACAATACATTTTATCTTTAACAATCCCTCCCCCCCTCCCTCCACCCAACCCTTCCTAACCCTCCCTAACCCTCCCCCCCTCCCCCCCTCCCCCCTCCCCGACTTCCCAGAGCTAAATACAAGGTATAAAAGTAAAAACAATCATAAACAACCATATGTTAACAACAATAAACTATTAAGTCTGTCGCACTCTAGCTCATATGAAATGACTACAAACAATACTAATATCATATAAAAAAAACTTATACAAATGCTAAATGAAACTTTTTGGTCCCATATTTGTTCTGGATATAATCAATCCACTTTTTCCACTCCATAATATAACGTTGTTGCGAATGGTCTTTCAAATAAGCCGAAATCTTTGCCATTTCTGCCAGGTCAAAAACTTTTAGAGTCCATTCTTCTATAGTCGGCAGTTCCTCCTTCTTCCAATATTGACCTACTAAAAGTCTTGCTGCCGTAATTAAGTTCAGCATCAACTTGGTGTCCACAACAGTAGTATCTGTAATTATGCCCAATAAGAACAACTGCGGACAAAACTTTATCCTTTGCTTAAATATCTTCTGCATATTCCACCAGATTTTAATCCAAAAAGCTTTAACCTTTTTACAGGTCCACCATATATGAAAATACGTTGCGACTGTGGACTTCCGGTGGCGACGCGACGCCGAAGACAGCCGTTTTCAGGCTGCCCGCTCCGCAGCTGTGTTTTTCCATCGTAAACAGCGCCGATCAGCTGTTTAGATGGATTTGAAGCCCCCTCCTTGGGAGAAGAGGAGGGGGTGAGGCCCCAGGTAGGGGTTGAGCTCTCCGGGGCCGCCTGAGCTGAGAGTTTGGGCGGCTGAAGGATGAGCCCCCCCCGAAGCCTGGGTTGCTCCGAGCTGCGCAGCGCCTCTGCTCCGGGATTTTTGGAGCAGAGCCAGGTGTTAGCAACCACCCTTGCCAAAAGGAAATACTTTTGATTATTAAGACGCAGGCAGAGCGGTACAGGAGGTCAAGGTGATGTGGACTCTTATCTTTACTCTCTAGCTCAATGGATTTTATAGCTTTAAAGTGAAAGTGCGCAATAAGTGAAAGTGGGGGAAGATGGCGGCTAAAACTTCTAAAGCTCTTCAGAATGCGGGGTCTTCCCTGGTGCAACAGACCTCATTGCAAGCTTTGCTTCCTTCTGCATCTCCTCCGGTATTGACGCTTAAGGATTTACAAGATGCTCTTGGAAAGCATTTACAATTGATGTCTGATATGATGGATGAAAAGTTGAAAAAGCTGGAGGAGAAAATGGAGGAGAAAATGGAGAAATTGGAGAAGAAGATGGAAGAGAAGTTTAGAGCAATGAGGGTGGACATGTTGTCTATGATTGAATCCGTAGCTGAATGTGTGCAACAGCTGGATGTAAAAGTGGAGGATCTCAGTCAAAAGAACTCTATATTAGAAGCAAAGGTATTAGAAAATGAAAATATAAGGGATAAAATAGACGGAGAATTGAGCCTTGTTCAGTATCATCAGATGCAGTATGCTATTAGAATCAGGGGTTTAAAGGAGAATGGTAAAGAAGATTTAAAGCAGCTGATTTCTGAGGCTCTGGAAGGGGTACTGGGCCAGCCAGCATCTGAAATTGAGGGAAATATGGACAAAGTTTTTCATGTAAATTCATGGATTGCAAGACAGGAAGTTACCCAGAGATGTGGTGGTCTATTTTACAAAGAGAGTAATTAAAGATGAAGTCATTCAAGCTGCCTATGATACCAAATTGGTAGTGGCTGAGCAAGAAGTCTTGGTTTTAAAAGAGATTCCTCCGAAGATCCTAAGGAGAAGGAAAGATTTTGCATTTCTAGTACAAGAACTTAAGAAACGTGATATTAAGTTTAGATGGGAGATTCCAGTTGGACTGGTGGTGACACATGAAGGTAAAAGACATTGTTTGGTTACCGTGGCTCAGGCACATGATTTTTATAGCAATGTGTTAAAAGCAACCCCCCTATCATTTTTGGAAGCTGTAAAGGGATACAGCGAGGGAAAGCTTCAAGATGTTGCAGATAGACAGACAGAGGACAATGGTGTTGGAGGGGACCAAGTTACAGTCTCATCGGTTGTTGCAGGAGGCCAGAAGATGACGCGTGCCGCCCTAAGAAGAGCAAGACGAGAGCAAGAGCAAGACCAGCAGAAAGTTATGGAATCTCCAAAGAGTGCTTATAGTGAAGATGGGGGAGGGGCGCGGTCTAAAGAAGTTTTGGGGGCCATGACAGACGTGCTCCAAAAGCTTTGGGGCGTCAAGATTGCTGATTAAATTTTTAAATTAGAATGTCAATGGAGTAAATTTATAATAGAGGAGAAAAAAAGTTTTTTTAATATTTAACACAATTTAAGATTGATGTTATTTGCTTGCTAGAAAAGTATATTAGGGTTATGGACTAAAAGTATGTGTTGAACTAAGAATGGGTACGCAAGCTCTTAATTAACAACAAGTTGTCTTAGAGACTGCCTAAACCTTTTTTTTTTACTCTTTTTATTTGAACTCAAGGATGATTTGGAACTGCGAGACATTTGGCGTAATACATGCAAGAACTATTTTTGATCATAGTTTAGTTTGGTCGGAGATTATTAAGGTTAACAGAGATAGGCGCTTTTGGCGGGTAACTGAGAATTTGTTTAGAAATTAGAGAAAGGTGGGAGAATGCAAATAGCAGGTGAAAGTTTTTTTTCTTTTTTTTTGAAATTAATATGAATAAGGACTGGGATTAAGAAAATCTATTTTGAGTAAAGCTCTTTTTCTGTTTTCCTCTTTTTCTTTTTTATTTTATTTGTAATATTAATATTGTTTGTATTCATTTTATATGAGCTAGAGGGAGATAGAATTAATAGTTTATTGTTGATAACATAGGGGTGCTTACGTTTGTTTTTCGATTTTATACCCTGTATTTAGCTCTGGGAAGTCGGGGGGAGGAGGGAATGGGGGAGAGGGATAGGGAGGGTTAGATAGGGGTGGGGGAGGGGGGATTAAAGTCAAAATGTATTGTAAAACTTTTTAAATAAAAAAAGAAAAAAAAAGAAAATACGTTGCGACTTCGCGACCACATCTCCAACATTTAGGTTGGTAATTCGGATACATACTTGCAAGCTTTTTAGGATCTAAATGCCACCTATAAAACATTTTGTAAAAGTTCTCTCTTAAATTTTGAGCTTGTGAAAATTTTACGTTTCTCACCCAGATCTTTTCTCAAGTGTCCATTGTAATAACTTCTTGAATATTCTGAGCCCACTTTATCATACAATCTTTAACAAGTTCTGTTTCTGAGTCAATTTCTATCAATGCAAGATATATCCGTTTAATATGTGCTGGACCCTGATTTCTAATTTGCTTTACCAGATTTTCATCAGTCATTGAGAAACCAATTTTCTGGTCTTCTTTCCACCTGGCCCGTAATTGACCATATTGAAACCAAGTTTGAACAATCTTCTCATCTCGTAAAAGATTATATGGCTTCAAACACCATACGTTCCTCTCCAAACTTAAGATCTCCTTATATGTAGTCACATCATGTTTGAAGCCAACATTTATGTTTTCTATTGCATGTTTCGGAATTGCCCACAAAGGTATCTTGTAGTTTAGCTTATGTCTGTACTTTTTCCAAACTCTCAGCAATGCCTGTCTTAAAATATGCACCTTAAACACATTATCTACCTTCTTATCATACAATAAACTTTCATCAGAAATTGCCAATCCAATTGATCAAAGGCTTTTTCGGTGTCTAAAAAGATCAGCGCCGCAGGGATCTGGTTGTTCCTTTCCAAAATTTCCAACAAGTCTACTATATGCCTCACATTATTTTTCATTTGTCTACCACTGATAAACCCAGTTTGGTCCTCATGAATTATCTGTTGCAGAACCTTCATCAATCTGTTAGCTAAAACCTTAGCAAATATCTTGTAGTCCGTATTCAAAAGTGATATTGGTCTATAATTTCTTACTTGAGTGATGTCCTGATCCTCCTTCGGAATCAAAGAAATAAAGGCAGTTCTCCAAGACGGAGGCACCCTTCCTCCCCTTTGGATTGTCTGAAACAATTCCCTTAGTGGCTTTATCATCTCCAATTGTAGGTTTTTGTAATACACTGCAGTCAGTCCATCCGTGCCTGGCGCTTTATCCATCTTCAATTGTTTAATTGCTAAAAGGATTTCTTCTTCTGTTATCAGTTGATTAATCTCTTCATTTTGTTCTTGTGTAAGAACCGGGATGTTAGCATTCCTCAAATATACATCAATATCTGCTTCATTAATCTTATCTTTAGCATATAATTTAGAATAAAAGTCCAGAAAGTCTTCCTTAATAAGATCCTGTTGATACACAACCTTACCCTTATGTTCTATTTTATCTATGTTAGAAGCCCTTTGCTTCTTCCTTAACCTGTAAGCTAACCATCTGCCTGGTTTATTGGCATTGCAAAAAGTATTGTGCCTAGCAAACCATAAATTAATTGCCACCTGATCAGCCATCAACTTATCAAATTGTCCTCTTAACAGATTAATAACCTCTTTAATCTTCACATCCGATGGATTCCGAATTAGGGCCTTTTCTTTTTCTCTAATTTCATTCTCCAATTCCTCCCTCCTAAATTCCATGTTACGTCTGTATTTGTTATTCATATATATTAACAACCCCTCTCATATAAGCTTTACTAGCATCCCAGACCATGTCCATAGAAGTGCCCTTATTCATGTTAGTTTCAAAAAAGTCCTTCATCTGTTTTTTACATTCTTCCACATTTCTCTGATTTCTAAACAAGTTCTCATTTAAGCGCCAAGAGCGCCTATCTCTATTATCCTTGGCAATCTCTAACCAAACTGGACTATGATCAGACATAGCTCTTGGACAAATCTTTATCTTTTTAATCCTGGAAAAAAAATCATTAGTCAATAATATAAAATCAATCCTGGAAAAAGATTGATGTCTATCAGAAAAAAAGTATAATCCTTTTCTTGTAAATGTATTTCTCTCCAAATGTCTCGCAACTCCAAATCATCCTTCATTTCAAAAAAAGATTTAGGCAATCTAGCGTGGCTCGGAATATGACTAAAAGAGCCACCCTTGTCCAGTTGTACATCCAAGACTCCGTTCCAATCTCCCATAAAAATAAAAGATTTATAATCCAACTGAGTAATCTTACTGTGTAATAAACTATAAAAGTCAATTTGTTGTTGATTAGGAGCGTACAATCCAACCAGAAGCGTTTTTTTGCCTTCTAACAGCAAATCTATTATAACAAATCTTCCTTGTTTATCTGCTTCTATTAGCTCCGCTGTCACAGTATTCTTGACATAAATAACCACTCCATTTTTCTTATTCATTGCTGAAGCACTAAATTGTGTACCCAATCTAGAGTTCCATAGGTACTTTTGGTCCATAACCCTAATATGTGTTTCTTGCAAGCAAATAACATCAGTCTTAAATTGTTTTAAGTATTTAAAAACTTTCTTTCTCTTCTGTGGTGAGTTTAAGCCATTGACATTCCAAGTTAGAAACTTAGTCGCCATCCTTAGCGGCCTGAAGCTTCTGGAACACGTCTGTCAAGAGTCCCTTAACTTTCTTAGGCCGTGCCCCTCCCACAGCTTCGCTATAGGTACGCTTTGGAGGTTCCATAACTTTCTGCTGGTCTTGCTCTTGTTCTTGTCTCGCTCGTCTCAAGGCAGCACACGTCATCCTCTGCTCTCTGGCATCTTCCGATGAAACTGTAATTTGATCCCCTCCAGTAGCTTTCTCATCTGTCTGTGTTCCTTCAGCATCTTGAGGCTTTCCCTCACCATTTTTCTTTGCAGATTCCAAAGGTGGTAAAGAAGTTGCTTTTAAAACATTGCTATAAAAATCATGTGCCTGGATCACTGTGACCAAACGGTGTCTTATGCCTTCATGCATCACCACCATGCCCACTGGTATCTCCCATCTAAACTTGATGTCGCGTTTCTTAAGTTCCTGTGCCAGAAAAGCAAAATCTTTCCTTCTCCTTAAAATTCTTGGAGGAATCTCTTTTAAAACCAAAACTTCTTGTTCAGCAACCACAAGCTTAGTATCATAAGAAACTTGGATAACTTCATTCCTGATTGCTCTCTTTGTGAAATAAACCACCACATCTCTAGGTAACTTCCTCTGTCTTGCAATCCATGAATTCACACGAAAGATTTTGTCTATATTTCCCTCAATTTCAGCTGCTGGCTGTCCCAGTACCACTTCCAAAGCCTCAGAGACTATCTGCTTTAAATCTTCTTTAGGATTCTCTTTTAAACCTCTGATTCTGATAGCAAACTCCATCTGGTGGTACTGGACCAGAGTCAAATCACCGTCCATTTTATCCATCACATTTTCATTCTCTAACACTTTTGCTTCTAATCTGGAATTCTTCTGGCTAAGATCTTCCATTTTTTCGTCCAAGCATTGAATACATGAAGCCACACCTTGAAGTGCAGGCAAAATGTCTGCCCTCGTTGCTGTAAACTTCTCTTCCAGCTTTTCCATCTTCTCTTCCAGCTTTTCCATCTTTTCATCTATAATTTCTGCTATTTGTTGTGAGTGCTTTTCCAAAGCATCCTGTAAATCTTTAACCGTCAGTGCCGGAGCAGGTGCAGGAGGCAATAAGGCTTGCAGCGAGGACTGTTGCACCGGGGAAGCCCCCGCACTCCGGAGAACTTTAGAGGTTTTAGCCGCCATCTTCCCCCACTTTCACTTGCTACGCAGTTTCACTTTTAAAATCCATAAAATTCATTGAACTAGAGAACAAAAATCCACTTCACCTTGACCTCCTGTATCGCTCTGCCTGCCTCTTCACACTCCAAAGTCCTTCCTTCTGGCAGGGGTGGTTGCTAATGCTTAGTTCTGCTCCCAAAAGCACGGAGCAGAAACGCTGCGCAGCCCGGAGCAAACCCAGGCTTCGGGGGGGGGGCTCGATCCTTCAGCTGCCCGAACTAGAAGCTCAGGCGGCCTTGGAGAGCTCAACCCCTACCTGGGGCCTCACCCCCTCCTCTTCTCCCGAGGAGGGGGCTTCCGAACTGCTGAAAAAGCTGATCGGTGCTGTTTTCAGCACTTCTACGAAGCCGCGGAGTGAACAGCCCGGAGATGGCTGTCTTCAGCGTCGCGTCGCCACTGGAAGTCCATTTTCTATTCTTTTAATATGGCAAATTAGGCACAAAAACCTCAGAGCTGGTTTTCACTTTCATCTGTGCTGAAATAAAGTTTTACATTAGAGATTTAATCATCTCAGCTGTGTTTACTTTCTTGGGTTCATCAGTTGGAACCTTGACATTCAACCAGCTCTCTATTTCAACCTTTTAAAAACAAAATTAACCTATGGAGTCCTGAACTCTTACACCAACTACCACTGGAGTGGGCTGTGAAGACTCAGTGGAAGATGTCCAGAATGGAGCGAAAGGTGGAACCATCGACTAAAGCCAAGACGGGACCAGTGAAGGAAACTCCAATAACAACCCCGGCAGCTGGGGTAAAGGTAAAGATGGAGAAGGAGCTGCTAGCCATGCAAGGAGGAACCAGAGTGATGGGAGACTTCTGCCAACCCAAACTTGAGCTGTGGAGAGCTGGGATTTCGAAGGCAGCTGAAGTCAAATTCCCACTCTCCTATGCCAGCCCAGGATTTAGCCAAGACCAGAGTTTGAGGGAGAAGAGAACCTCAGAATGGGAAGGTCCGATGGAATTGAGATATACAGCAACCAGCAGCAGTTCATTGATTGATCAACTGAAGGAGAAGTTCCATGGTTTGGGAATGCGGGGGAGAGAGTCGGCTGGGAAATGGGAACGGATTCCTTGGATGAGACCCAGTCAACTCATGACAGCTGCACCGATCCCACCACCTCAACCCAGCATGGGAGCGATAGCTGCTGTAGCCGGATAGGGGAGACAGTCATCCCCTAGCTAGCTGTCGCTCCACTGCCAAGGGCAAGCTCAGGGCCTGGAGCTGTTGGTCCTCTGCCAGTGGCCACACAACTGCCCAGAGCTGCTGGTCAGCCACCACCCCAACCACAGATGTTTGGCAGCCAGTACCTTTATGGCATGGGATGGCTGCCTGGGTATTGGGGTGCTCCAAGAGCCCTTTAGCCTCCTCCCATCAAGGCTACATTTAATGGCAACCCAGAAAAGTTAGCCTTCTTCCTAAACCAGATGTGGTCACATCTAGATTGGTATGGGGGGATGTATGCTGATGATGAGGCTTGCATGAGCATGATCATGGAGAACCTTGGAGGGAAAGTGGCAAAATGGGTGACTGTTCTCCACAAAGGGAGCCCCAGAGCTGGGAGATCTGGACGTGTTCTTGGGTGAGCTTAGAGCCTGTTTTGTCAACATCATGCAGACTCGAAGAGTAGAAAACGATGTCCATAATGTGAAGCAGGGAGGCCCATCAGTGGCAAAATATATCCGAGAATTTCAAAAATCGCAGGGAGATTAAGGCACTGGCCAGAGCAGCTCTTGACCCATTACTTCAGAGATGGCTTCAATCAAGAACTATTCTACATGTGCCTGCCCAGATGGATGCAAATCGGCTCCACAACTGGTACCAGCTGGTAACCAAGATGGAGCTGGACCTGAGGGAGTACAAGGGATGTGGGAGACCCAAGGCCCATTCGAAGAAAAGTCAAGAGAGACTCACATTGGGTAGGAGAGCTCCAACCATGCTATCCCCCATCCCTGACGAGATCCCAAGGTGCGTACCTGGGCTTTGCTTCCGATGTGGCCAGGATGGTTTCCAGGGAGTGATGTGCCCTGCCCCCACTCGCTCAAAGCCAAAAAAGCCACCAAGCAAGGGAAAAGAAAAGATGCAAGTAGCTTGTCAGATCTTTGAGGTCTCCTCCTCGAGCAGTGAAGGGAAGGGAAATCTGACTGCAGAGGAGCTCCAGTTAATCCTCTATGAAAATGACAGCAAGGGGGAAGATGACCCGATGGTAAGTAACTCCATCAAAACCCTAGACATCCAAGTGGAAATTGTAGCACCCCGCTCTGGGGCAAAGACTGTAGTAAAAGCCCTAATAGACTTGGGGTGCACTAGATGCCTGGTCAGCCTACAAACAGTGCAAAAGCTGGGGTTACAGGTGAGGATATTATGCCAGCCCATGAGGTTCAAACAGATGGTTTGATAATGGGGGGGCTGCCCACTTCATACCTGACCAAAGGACATGCTAGGCCACTTGGCTAAGGGGAAGGTGTTTACCAAATTAGACCTGAAGGAGGCATACTACTGGGTAAGAGTTAAAGAAGACGACAAGTAGAAAATGCTTTTAACTGCCTTCTGGGATACTACCAATTTATAGTGATGCCTTTTGGGATTCAAGAGGCCCTTGCAGTATTCATGCAGCTTATTAATGAGATCCTGCATGAGCACCTATACAAGGGGGTTCTTGTGTACTTGAATGACATCCTCATCTATTCAGAGACAATGGACGAACATGCAAAGCTTGTAAGGCAAGTGTTGAAAAAACTTTTGGATACTAAGCTGTAAGCCAAGCTGTCAAAGTTTGAGTTCCACAAGACTCATCTAGATTACCTAGGCTATAGAGTGTCATACGAAGGTGTGGAGATGGACCCAGGGAAAGTAAAATCCATTCTAGAATGGAAAGCCCCACAAACTCGTAAGTAACTACAAAGCTTCCTGAGTTTTGCAATCTTTCACCGGTAGTTTATTCTGTCCTTTGCAAAGATCACCCTGCCAATTACAGAACTGTTGAAAACAGGGGGAGGGGAGAGAAACCCTGGCCAAGCCAGCCACTTAATTGGACAACAGAATGCCAAGCAACATTTAAGGAACTTAAGAGACTGTTTGCAGCTGAGTCAGTCCTAAAGCATCCCAACCCAGAGGAACCATTTGTAATCCAAGTGGACACTAGTGATATGGCAAAAGTACAAAGAGGGGAAACTGCAGCCATGTGCATATACTCCCAGAAACTGAATAGAACCGAAAGATGGTGGGCAATGTGGGAAAAAGAAGCCTTCTCAGTACGATGGGTAATATTGACTTGGAGGCAATTCCTGGAGGGAAGTAAAATCCCTTTTGAAATATGGACACACAAAAACCTAGAGGAATTGAGAACCCCCTGCAAACCCTACCTCAAGCAATTAGGAGGGCCCAATACTTCAATTGGTTTGACTTCGAGCTGAAGTACATCCCAGGGGGAGAGGGAGAATTTCCTGGGTGACGCCCTTTCCCGCATGCACCAATACAAAGCAATTGAGAGGAAGTGGTAAACTCCATCATCTCCACTAACCAGCGAGCAGCCCAAGTCACCACTAGGCAACAAGCAAAAAGGAAAAGCCCTTCCCCTAGTGATGCTTTCACTCAACAACTGAAACAAGAGTTGCAGGCTGATACATGGTTTGGAGCTCACAGAGAGGAACTGACCCTAATAGAGGGAGTAGCCTGGAAGGGGGATAAGCTGTATGTCCCCAACCGCTTACGAGTGCAAGTTTTGTAATGGAGCCATGACACCAAGCAAGTGGGCCACTTTGGGTTTCTAAAGACCTTGCATCTGGCCAACCATCAGTTCTGGTGGCCAAAGATGAAAAAAGACATTGAAAGCTATGTGAAAAGCAGTGCTGTGTGTGCTGCCAGTAAAAGAATGCCAGGAAAGAGTCCTGGGCTGCTGCAGCAAGTTGCAGACCCAACCTGACCCTGGGAAGAGATAGCCATGAAAAATATAGCGGAATTGCCTGAGAGTGGGGGGAATAGCATGATTTATACTGTCATGGACCTGTTCTCCAAGCAAGCCCATTTCGTCACATGCCCTGGACTCCCTTCTGCCCAGAAGCTAGCAAAGATGTTCCTGCAGCACATCTACTGCCTACATAGAGTGCCCAAACACTTCATTTCAGAGCGAGGGGTTCAGTTCACTGCTAGGTTCTGGAGGGAGTTTATAAAGATGGTTGGATCTTCCCAGGGGCTTAGTTCAGCTTTTCATCCTATCATTTGGGCTGTAGAACGATCCAATGAAATGGTGGAATAGTACCTGCATTGCTACATAAAATACCAGCAATCTAACTGGGCAAGACTCCTGCTGTGTGCATAGCAGCACAGGATTCACCCTGTTTAAGGTGGCTACCAGGGTAGAATTCATGCCCATGCCAGAAGGTCCTCAAGAGCCCCCTTCATCGGTGACCTTGTCTGACTGGGTAGACTTATTCCAAAGTATCTGGGGCAATGTAAAGAAAGCCCTAGATAAAGCAACAGAGAGCCAAAAGAAGCAGGTAGACCAGGGGTATCAGCAACCTGAAACAGTGAAAGAGCCACTCAGAACCGGTTCCCTCAAAAAAGGAAAAACTGGGAGCCACAAGAAATGTGTGCGCATGCACATACATGCACGCATGCGCAGAACAGGGTTTGAAGAGTGGAGACAAGGCGAGATATGCACCTACCTGCATATTTGAATTGATTGGTTGAACTTTTTTAGTCCCACTGTTTTTTTTGGACTACACATGGCAGAGGACTGGGAGCCGCAGGAGACGGCTGAAAGAGCTGCATGTGGCTCCGGAGCCACAGGTTGCAGACCTGTGAGGTAGACAAAAGACAAGTGCTACATGGGGCATTTCATGTCTCTCTCTACAAAGTATTTAAATCTGAGGCTTCCAGGTAATAAACTGGGGCCAAAATACATAGGCCTTTCCTATGAAGTGAAGGTGTGAAGGTGATCTATCCAGTTACAGTAGAGTTAAAAGTATCTAGGATATTGGGCAAGGTGCATCCGGTTTTCCATTCTAGCCTGCTGAAGCCAGTTCATGGATCCGGGATGAGACCAGTTGAAAAGGGAGCACCTGGTCCTATGTTGGTGGGAGGTGAAGAGCATTACAAAATAAAATGAATTTTAGATTCTAGAATACATAGAGGGAGATTACAGTACTTACTGAAGTGGAGAGCCTATTTGATCTCAGAGGCAAGATGGACAAAAGCTCACCATGTTAAAGCAGATCACTTAGTTACCAAATTCCATACTAAAGACAGGACCACCAGGATAATGGATATTACAGAAACTAAATTGTACTTACTGTTTTCCAGGTTCCTTCTGGCTTTTAGGGAGGTTGCCTGTCAAACTTTGCAGAGTGACCAGGCTGGTCCAGATATAACTGATTCGTATCTTGCCAACAGCTTGGGGGGAGGGGTGTGATTAGAATGTGAGCTGTTATCACCTGCCGCCTACATCATGAGGAGCAAGGACATGTGGAGGAATGTTTATCAAAGATTGTGGATTCTCTCATAACAACTGCCTGGGAAGGAAATTTCTATTCTTTTAATATGGCAAATTAGGCACAAAAACCTCAGAGCTGGATTTTACTTTCATCTGTGCCGAAATAGTACACTCAATAAAGTTTTACATTAGAGATATAATCATCTCAGCTGTGTTTACTTCATTGGGTTCATCAGTTGGAACCTTGACACTTCTTGGTAAGCTAAAAAATGTGAGATCGACAGCATAACTGTTGCTTGATCACTGCAGGCTTTTAAGAAAAAACTGGACAGCTACTTCTCTGGAATGGTATAGGGTCCCCTGCTTGAGCAGGTGGTTGGACTAGAAGACCTTCAAGGTCCCTTCCAACTCTGTTATTCTGTTAAATTTTGGATATGGATGAAAAATGAGTATGTCATGGTTCTGACAGATGAAACTCTTCAAAGAACTTCAAGGCATTGTTTACCTTAAAGAATATTTATTTGAGAAGCATAGCATTGGCACTAAACACAACCGAAGCCAAAAACTGGAGTCCCCTCCCCTGAGCACATAATATCAAACCACAATTCCCTCCTCCAATTAACAGTCATAAATCACATTCTCCAATTAGTTTAAAATGCAGGCTCTCCCTCCAGTTTTCCAGCCCACCAATTCTTATCATCTCTTATTTCATTAACTTTGGTTCATACACTAGGCCCAGTATTATGTCTATCTACATTTCCTCCCCCCAACATCATCTAACTCTAAAAGCAAAACATAAGAAGAAAATGGTTGCATGTCTAACTGTTGTCAAAGCAAAAACATCCGATGTTGGCAGCGGTGACATCCAGCCCCCGTTACAAAAAGCACAGATCCTATAATGTAAACAAAAGCATATGTTAGGGACTGACTCTCAGTTTGTTAGGGTGTTTCCTATAGAACCTTTTAATGTGTGTGTCAGCTTTCACATCGCTAGACTTCACCCAAGTGGCTTCAGACAGAGAATATCCCTTCCATTGTACTGCAATTTCCCTTTAAAAATTCTAGAATCAAGAATACGCTTTACTTCATAGTGGGTCTGAACCACCACCATGAGGGCTCCAGGTGCCTTCTTAGAGGGAGGTCTTAAAGTGGAACCCCAAAAGGTTTTCAGCAAGCTGTAATGGAAGACAGGGTGAACTTTCCCTAAAAGTCTAGGGCCGTAGTGGTGAACCTATGGCACGCATGCCACAGGTGGCATGCAGAGCCCTCTCTGTGGGCATGCGCGCTGTCGCCTCAGTCCTAGGCCTTCAGCTTGGTTTTATAAAACTTTTTCACTTTAGGCCTTCCCCACCGTGTGCAAAAAAAAGGTTCAATCAATCAATCAATGTCAACTTCTCATGGGAAAAAAAAGATCTCAAAAAGTTGGAATTTAGTCCTTTTTAGTCCCACCCAGTCTGCCGTTACCACCACAGCCATGCTGACCCAATGGGCCACGCCTACTCAATGAGCCACACCCACCAAATGGGCCACGCCCACCCAGCACATGATGATACGTAAGTGGATTGTGGGTTGCAGTTTGGGCACTCGGTCTCTAAAAGGTTTGAAATAACTGGTCTAGGGAGTTTTAATTCTATGGTGATCGAGTTAATGATCTTTACAATGGGGAAAGGCCCCAAGAATTTTGGTCCTAATTTCTTAATGGGTAATTTGAGGCATAAGTATTTAGTCAACAGACAAACCTTTTCCTCAACTTGGAATGTTCTTTGAGGAGCCCTTTTTTATCTGCATGGTTTTTATAGGTCTTGGAAGTCTTTTTTGGCTCTCCAAATTTCTTCCCACCCCCTCACCCATTGATCAAGTGTCTGAGAAGCAGAGGGCACCTGAGGGTATTCCGTTATTGGCCTGGACTCTTTTCCTGTGGCTACTCTGAAAGGTGTGAAGCTGGTGCTGCTGTGAACAGAATTATTGTAAGCTACCTCTGCGAAAGGGAGGAGGTCGGTCCAGTTGGTTTGTTGGTAAGAAACATAGCATCTGAGATGTTGCTTCACCATTTTGTTAGTGGATTCCTTGGCTCCATTAGTTGATGGATGAAAAGCAGATGACAGACCTTGAGATGATCCAATTAATTTAAGAAAACTCCTCCAAAACTTAGCTGTGAACTGCACCCCCTTGTCCGAAATTTTTTTTTGAGGGGCGCCATGCAGCCGGTAGATATGTTTCAAGAACAATTTAGTCAGTCATTGGGCAGACAGGAGTCCTTTGCAGGTGATGAAGTGAGCCTGCTTTGAAAACAGATCTACCACAGTCCAGACGACTGTATTTCCTCTACTTTCAGGTAGGTCTACTAGAAAATCTATAGCAATTTCTTCCCCTGGTTGAGAAGGGTTTGCCACCGGCTGCAATAACCCAGGGGGCTTCCCTGGAATACTTTTCATGGTGGCACATACAGTACAACTCTGGACATAATTTTCCACATCCCATATTAATCCTGGCCACCACAATTGCCAGCAGATCAGATGTAGAGTTTTTAAATATCCAAAGTGTCCCGACTGTTTTACATCATGGCTGTGTTGGAGAGCGTTAAGACAGAGGGCTTTTGGCAAGTATAAATTTCCTCCGTTGTAAGCCAAACCAACCCTGCAAGTTAGGGAGGTTTGATTGTCGTTGAACCATTGATGGGTGAGAAGCTTGTTTTATTTTCTTTGCCCCAGGGTCATCAGTATTAATGGCTCTGCAAGGTGTGAGTTGAGCAGCAGTTTGTGGATTGGAGATAATTGCTAACCTCTTAATTGGAGATAATTGTTAACCTCTTCATGCTGGCTTTTGTACTGGGGCAGTCTGGATAGAGCTGTCATGATTAATGAGACAGATCAAAGAACACTGCATGATTGTTTATTCCAAAAAAGTCTATAATAATGAGAACAGAGCATTGGCACTCATGGATGGATGCCAGAATCTGAACTCTCCTCCCCTTAACCCATCATATCATACAGAATCTCCCTCCCTTAATTACACATCATGAATCATATTCACCAATTAGTTTAACACACGAAGTTTCACTCCCCTTCTGAAGTGTGCTCTTATCTTCTCAAAACATCTGGCTTGAATTCCTCCCGGGCTTTAGTGATTCAAAGCCAAACAGTTAAAGCAAAAGGCTGCCTCTTATATAGTCAGTGCAAAAACATGTCAATGTTTGCAGCATTGACATCTGCCCCCACTTACAAAAAGGACAGATCCTGTAATGTAAACAAAACACAAGTTAGGAGCTGACTTTAGGGAGGTTTGATTATCTTTGAACCATTGATTGGTGAAGAGCTCTCATTTTATCTTCTTCACTCCCGGGTGATCAGGATTAGGGGTTCTGCGAGGTGTGAGTTGTACCACAGGTTGTGAACTGGGGATAATTGTCTCGTAGACCTCTTCACGTTCACTTTTGTACTGTGGCAATTGGGATAGCACATCAGCTAGGAAGTTTTTTCTTCCTAGTATGTACTTTAGAGTAAAATTAAAATGGTTAAAGTACTGTGCCCATCGCACTTGCTTTGGAGACAATTTGTGGGGAGTTTTTAGTGCCTGTAAATTTTTCTGACCTGTCCATACTTCAAAAGGCACCTTGTTGTTGTTAGCTGCGAAGTTGTGTCCGACCCATCGCAACCCTATGGACAACATTCCTCCAGGCCTTCCTGTCCTCTACCATCTTCTCGAGTCCATTGAAGCTCCCGCCTACTGCTTCAGTGACTCCATCCAGCCACCTCATTCTCTGTCGTCCCATTCTTCTCTTGCCCTCAATCTTTCCCAGCATTAGGCTTTTCTCCAGTGAGTCCTTCCTTCTCATTAGGTGGTGAAAGTATTTGAGTTTTAGCTTCAGGATCTGGCCTTCTAAAGAGCAGTCAGGGTTGATTTCCTCTAGGACTGACCGGTTTGATCGCCTTGCAGTCCAAGGGATTCGCAGGAGTCTTCTCCAACACCATAGTTCAAAGTCCTCAATTCTTTGGCGCTCAGCCTTTCTTATGGTCCAACTTTCACAGCCATACATTGCAACTGGAAAGACCATAGCCTTGACTATACACAATTTTGTTGACAGGGTGATGTCTCTGCTTTTTAGTGTGCTGTCTAAATTTGCCATGGCTTTCCTCCCGAGGAGCAAGCATCTTTTAATTTCTTGGCTACAGTCCCCATCTGCGGTGATCTTGGAGCCCAGGAAAATAAAATCTGTCACTACCACCATTTCTTCCCCATCTATTTGCCAGGAATTGAGAGGGCCGGATGCAATGATCTTGGTTTTCTTAATGTTAAGTTTCAACCCAACTTTTGCACTCTCCTTCTTCACCCGCAACTAGAGGCTCTTTAGTTCTTCTTCACTTTCTGCCATTAGAGTGGTATCATCTGCATATCTTAGGTTGTTGATATTTCTCCCGGCAATCTTAATTCCAACTTTTGATTCATCTAGCCCTGCCTTTCTCATGATGTGCTCTGCATATAAGTTAAATAGGCAGGGCGACAGTATACAGCCTTGCCGGAGTCCTTTCCCAATTTTGAACCAATCAGTTGTTCTGTGTCCAGTTCTCACTGTTGCTTTTTGGCTCACATATAGGTTTCTCAAGTGACAAATAAGATGGTCTGGTACTCCCATCTCTTTAAGAACTTGCCACAGTTTGTTGTGATCCACACAATCAAAAGCTTTAGCATAGTCAATGAAGCAGAAGTAGATGTTTTTCTGGAACTCTCTAGCTTTCTCCATGATCCAGCGTATGTTGGCAATTTGATCTCTAGTTCCTCTGCCTCTTCAAAATCCTGCCTGTACTTCTGGTAGTTCTCAATCCACATACTGCTGGAGTCTAGCTGGTAGGATTTTAAGCATAACTTTACTAGCATGAGAAATGAGTGCAATGGTGCAATAGTTTGAACATTCTTTGGCACTGCCTTTCTTTGGAATTGGAATGTTAACTGATCTTTTCCAATCCTGTGGCCACTGTTGAGTTTTCCAAATTTGCTGGCAAATTGAGTGTAGCACTTTTACTGCCTTGTCTTTTAAGATTTTGAATAGCTCAGCTGAAGTACTGTCACCTCCACTAGCTTTGTTGTTGCTCAGCTTTTCTAAGGCCCACTTTACTTCACATTCCAAGATATCTGGCTCAAGGTCAGTGACCACCTCATTGTGATTATCAGGGACGTTAAGCTCATTCTTGTATAGTTCTTCTGTGTAATTTTGCCACCTCTTCTTAATCTCTTCTGCCTCTGTTAGGTCCCTGCCATTTTGGTCCTTTATCATGCCCATTTTTGCATTAAACGTTCCCTTCATCTCTCCAATTTTCTTGAAAAGATCTCTGGTCCTCCCTATTCTATTGTTTTCTTCTATTTCTTTGCACTGTTCATTTAAGAAAGCATTCTTATCTCTTCTAGCTATTCTTTGGAATTCTGCATTCAATTGGGTGTATCTTTCTTTTTCTCCCTTGCCTTTCGCTTCCCTCCTTTCCTCAGCTATTTGTAAAGCTTCCTCAGACAGCCATTTTGCTTTCTTGCATTTCTTTTTCTTTGGGATGGTTTTAGTTGCTACCTCTTATACAATGTTGCGAACCTCTGTCCATAGTTCTTCAGGCACTCTGTCTATCAGATCTAATTCCTTAAATCTATTTGTCACCTCTACTGTATATTCAACAGGGATATGATTTAATTCATACCTGAGTGGCCTAGTGCTTTTCCCTAGTTTCTTCTGTTTAAGCCTAAACTTTGCAATGAGAAGCTCATGGTCTGAGCCACAGTCAGCTCCTGGTCTTGTTTTTACTGACTGTATAGAGCTTCTCTATCTTTGGCTGCAGAGCATATAGTCAATCTGATTTCTGTGTTGACCGTCTGGTGATGTCCATGTGTAGAGCCATGTCTTGGGTTGTTGGAAAAGAGTGTTTGCTATCACCATCGTATTCTCTTGACAAAATTCTATCAGCCTGTGCCCTGCTTCATTTTGTACTGCAAGGCCAAACTTGCCTGTTATTCTGGTTATCTTTTGGCTTCCTACTTTAGCATTCCAATCCCCCATGATGATAAGTACATCATTTTTTGGTGTTAGTTCTATAAGGTGCTGTAGGGCTTCATAGAACCAGTCAATTTCATCCTCTTCAGCACTGGTGGTTGGGGCATAGACTTGGACTACTGTGATATTGAATTATTTGCCTTGGATTCGAACTGAGATAATTCTGTCATTTTGAGGATTGTATCCCAGTATAGCTTTTCCTACTCTTTTATTGACTATGAAGGCTACTCCATTTCGTCTGAGGGATTCTTGCCCGCAGTAGTATACCTGATAGTCATCTGAATTAAATTCACCCATTCCTGTCCATTTTAGTTTGCTGATTCCTAAGATGTCGATGTTCAGTCTTGTCATCTCTTGTTTGACTACGTCCAGCTTTCCTTGATTCATGGATCTTACATTCCAGGTTCCTATGGAGAAAAAATCTTTACAGCATCGGACTTTCCTTTCACCACCAGACACATCCACAGCTGAGCGTCCTTTCGGCTTTGGCCCAGTCGCTTCATTCTTTCTGGCGCTACTAGTACTAGCCCTCTGCTCTTCCCCCGTAGCATATTGGACGCCTTCTGACCTGAGGGGCTCATCTTCCAGCGTCATATCATTTTGCCTTTTGGTACTGTCCATAGGGTTTTCATGGCAAAGATACTGGAATGGGTTGCCATTTTCTTCTCCAGTGGATCACATTTTGTCACAACTCTCTGCTATGACCTGTCTGTCTTGGGTGGCCCTGCGTGGCATAGCTCATAGCTTCATTGAATTACGCAAGCACCTTCACCACGACAAGGCAGTAATCCATGAAGGGAATTACTTGCTCCGTTCTAAATAATGTTGCCAGTTTAATAGCCACCACCTAATTGAGAAAGCCTCCTTTTCCCAGACTTTCCATCTCCTCTCACCTTCAGTGAATTTCTCAGAGGTGTAGGGACAAGGTTGCAGGACTCCACTTTTATTCTTTTGCAGTAACACAGCTCTGACTGCCACGTCACTGGTGTCTGCTTGAATTACGAAGGGCTCCCCTGGGCAAGGGTGTTTTAGAACTGGTTCAGCCGCAAATAGTCATTTAAATTCTCAAAAGCTTTCTGACAACTCATAGTCCATGCTAGTGGTTGGCCAGGTCATGGTTTTCCCCCTCTCTTGCCCATTTTGAGTAGTTCTGCAAGGGGTAGAGCAATCTCGGCAAAAGAGGGAATGAATTGACGGTAGAAGTTGGCAAACCCTAGGAAGCTCTGGGGCTGTTTGCGAGTCTTTGGGGGCTGCCATTTAATTATAGCTTTCACTTTGGCTGGGTCCATTTCTATGCCGTCATCGGAAATTCTATAGCCAAGATAATCTAATCAGGTTTGGTGAAATTCACATTTTGACAATTTGACATAAAGTTTGACATTCAATAGTTTCTTTAACACTTCTCTCACCAGCCTTATGTGGTCAGTCATATTCATACTGAATGTCATCAAGTTACACCAAAACCCCTTTGTAGAAATGATCATGTAGGACTTCATTAATCAATTGCATAAATACGGCTGGGGGACCCTGCAGTCCAAATGGCATGATTTTGAGTTGGTAGCTTCCCAAGGGGCAGTTGAAGGCCATTTTCCACTCATCCTCCTCCTTTATTCTCACCCGGTAATATGCTTCTCTCAGGTCTAAATAGTGAAGACACACCCCTTTGCCAGGTAGGTTGGTAAGTCTTTCAGGAGGGGGAGAGGATATTTAGTGGTGGCTCAGTGGGTTAGGACACTGAGCCTGTTGATCAGAAGGTCGGCAGTTTGGCGGGTCGAATCCCAACTGCCGCATAACAGAGTGAGCGCCTGTTACTCGTCCCAGCTTCTGCCAACCTAGCAGTTCAAAAGCACATAAAAATGCAAGTAGAAAAATAGGGAACACTATGGTGGGAAGGTAACAGTGTTCTGTGCACCTTTGGCGTCTAGTCATGCTGGCTACATGACCACAGAGACGTCCTTGGACACGCGCTGGCTCTTTGGCTTTCAAAGAGATGAGCACCAGCCCCTAGAGTCAGAAATGACTAGCACACATGTGTGGGGGAACCAAAATGGACCCCCATCCCTGCTTGGTTCCCAAGAACATTCAGAATAGAAAACGAAGGACACCAATGGCCTCTCCCAAGGGGAAGAAAAGAAAGACAGCACAGCGTTCACCAAACAGTAAGGAAGATAGAACCAATACACAAAAACAACAGAAAATTGATGGTTTCTGTCAGCCTATACCATCTGCAGTGGGTCATGCATCCTCCCCCTTTCTCCTGCCAGATAGCTGCGAGGCTTTGGCATTGTTTGGGGATTCTTCCCTGGAGTGGGATCTGTGGGCGCAGGCCGAGGAGAGCCAGCTGAGAAGCCAGTTGAGAGGCTCGCTAATCCCTCTGCGTATTTGGATGACAAATGACTCAGCAGTTTTAAGTGAGTCAGCTCCAAGCCAGGATAAGGGACTAGAGTTGGAGTTTGACAATCATAGTGGATCAGCTTTAGGGCTTGAAAACCAGCTAAGTGATAGCATAAAGGATTTCATCAGCCGGCACAGCATGCTCACTTCTCAGACAGTCTGGGCCATTTTTGACCAGTTTGCAGAGGTGCGTTTAAAGTTGGACTCTGTGATCAATCTTGTTGCTGCGGTACAGACGGAAAAGCTGCAGGTAATTTTGACTGGTTGCCAGACAGAACGACCTGGTCAGATATCATCAATGGTGCGAACAAGGGAAGGAGTAAGTAGACATCATATTGGCTGTAATGGCAGAAAAAAAGATGGTGAGCTGGATGGGCCTGAAATCCCATGGCACAGGTGTAAGCAGGTGATTGTTGAAGGAGCAGATTGTATTGAACATATATAATTCTGAGACAAATGCGGGTAGATGGACTTCAAAAAGACGGATAGTGACCTCTTTGTCACAGCTTACTCGGAGTGACAACGGGGCAATAGATCTGGTAGCATATTAATATCTTCCACAATGTGGTAATTATTCCAGAATTCTTCTTAAGTTCAAACAACAGCTCTTTCCAAGTCTGCTCACACGAATGAGAGGATTCTTGGCTTTTTACCAAATTTTACCAACCCAAGTTTTTTCTAGTAGCGAAGTTAGCCCATTGATCCAGAGAGCCCCTAGGGAGAGTGGTGCAGCGCATGGGACAGCTGACTTGAAAAGTAAACAAAATAGGGAAAGTAAGTTGACTGAAACGGGGAGGAGATCTAGCATTACAAAGGAAATGTTGGCTGAGGTTTTGGTTCCAGCTACTGTGAAATTTCCTTCAATTGGCTTAATGCAAGATGAGATATTTGACTCTGCCTGCTTAGAAACTTCTTCTTTGCTTTCACTAATAGAGCAGCAAGAAGTACTTAAAAAACTTGAAGAGATGGGGAAGCTGCTGAAGCAGACCATTTCCTCTGCCACCCCTTTGGTGCTGATAGTTCTGTCCCCATTAAGTCATGGTGCAGTTCTGGAGAGTCAGCAGCTTATAAGTTCGGGAAGCCAGATATCTGCGTCTATACAGCATAAAGTGCCAGAGACAGCTGACCTGACAGTGCAAAGTGCTGTGGGACGAACACCGGAGATGGAAGGTACCCAGGAAGGAATCTCCCAGTCCTCCCCAGTGGCAAAAATGATACCAGGGAACGACATAAGCGTGGAGCCTCAAGTAAAATCATTTATTGTGGAGGCAGGGATTAATAGAAATTATGGATCTGCCAGCCTAAAAGCAACAGGCAAAGAAATGATGCCTAAACAGTCTTCTATGGAGCTCAGGCAATTAAATGGCTGTGTGAGCGTAAACAGGGGAGGATGGGTGGAAGAGATTATTCAAGTAGCCTGACTAAGAAATAGCGAGCAATGACTTTCTTTAAGAGTCCACTTCCTCTCATGGAATGTGGCAGGATGGAGAGGGAGTTGGTGCACAGATGATTGTATTAAATTTTTAAACAGGTATCATGTAATTGCCTTGCAGGAGACCTGGGTTAGTGGTGATGAGGCCCCAATTGAGCTCCCTGGGTTTAATATTTGGCAGCTGCCAGCAAAGAGGGTACTTATAAAGGGAAGAGCTTCAGGAGAGTTGTGCATTTTGGTAAAAGCCAAATTAGGTTGGAAGGGAAACGAGATATGCTCGTGTGCCAGCCCTTTATTTTTTCAAGCAATCCATTTGGCATATGGAGGGAAGTCAATGGTATTTATAAATGTGTATGTCAATCCAGCAATGGGCGATCTGTGGGAGGCACTAGAAGTAAAGATTATTATTATTATTATTATTATTTATTAAACTTATATACCGCCCTTCCCCCGCAGGACCCAGGGTGGTTCACAAGGCAATTAAAACAACATCGCAATACAAAAATTAATAACAATTAAAATAGATTAAATTATCCTTAATTAAAATCTAAAACCCCTATAACTCTGATTAAAAACCCAATTACAATAAGTTAAAAAATTAAAAAATCCTCAGTCCTGGCCAGAAAGCTCAAAGAGCTAGGTCTTCAGGTCCTGGCGGACGAACGAAAATCAGGGACTATTAGATATTAGATATACGTAAAAAATTTATAAAAACACCTTTAATGTTGGAAGGAGACTTTAATGCCTGTGTGGGTCCTTCGTTGGAGCCTTTTGTTGAAAATGCTACAATTCCAGATGGTTATTTACATAACCAACAATTATGGGACTCCCAAGATAGGAAAAAGAATAAAGATGGGGGAAAATTTCTAACAATGGTATACAACTGTAACCTTCAAATAGTAGGCCAGTACACGGAGGTTAGAAGGTACCCCATAACCTTTTTTGGTCCCAAGGCATGTAGCTCTATTGATTACTTCTGTGTTTCTCACAGTTTAGTGGCAGGGGCTACATCAGTCTTGACGACACCAAGGCCACAAAGGAATCATCTTCCGATTGAGATGTCCCTGGCACTCCCCTCTGATTTAAGGAAAAGGAACCAAATAATTCAACAAATAGGCTTTAACTTGGATATAGCCCAGGAGAGAAGGCTAACATGGAAGAGGGTTGATGGGAAAGCAGTGACAGAATTTATGAATTCATCACGTATGGAAGCCCTAGTGCATATATGTTCAAATAGTATGGGTGAACAAGAGCTTTTAGTATGTTTTGTGGAAATATGTCAGAAATTGAAGAATTTTTTCATGACTACTAAGTCAATGGGCCAGTTTGATTCTAGTTACTCAACATGGTTTGATAATGACTGCAAGGAAGGGAAAAAACATCTTAGGAAATCACTTACGAGATACTTAATGAGCCCAAATATGGAATTACAGAAGTATATTACCATGAGGCAGAAATATAAGCAGCTACTGAAGAGCAAAAAGGCTTCTTATATTGATGACTTATGGACTGGCTTAGAACAGGCAGCAAAGCTGGCCTCACCCACACTCTTCTGGTTGGGGGTCTCAAAAATTATTAAAGATAGAAAACCAATAAGTGACCCAAATATTACTGCAGAAAGTTGGGAGAGGCATTTGGCCACTCCAGCAGTTGCGGAAAGCTCTGATGAAGTGATATCCTCTCTGAGCTTGATACAGGGATATGAAGCCTTACCCCAGTGGGCAGAAGTGTCAATCACAGAGGTGAGGCATTTAATTTCTTCCCTGAAGACAAACAAAGCTCCAGGACAGGATGCGCTCCCGGCATCACTATTTAAAGAAAACATAGCCTGGTGGGCACCTGTTCTGGTGGGTCTCTTCAACTTTATTAATAGAACAGGGCAAATTCCTGCCAGTTGGCGTACATCAATAATTGTTCCATTACATAAAAAAGGCTCTAGAGACAATCTAAACAACATTCTAAACAACAACAATCTAAACAACATTCTAGCTGAAGAACAGTCTGGCTTCAGGAGCGGAAGATCTACAATGGAAAACTGTTTTGTGTTGGACCATCTAATAACAAAGTTTAAGTTTTGGAAAAAACCATTGTACGTGGCATTTATAGACCTGAAGGCAGCCTTTGATACAATTGATAGATCAATTCTATGGGATAAATTAGAGGCCATGGGAATAGAAAAAAACTGCTATATTTAATTAGATTGTTATACATGGAAACCCAGGTAAGAGTTCAAGTGAACAAAACAGGATCGGTAACAAATTCAATTCCAATTAAGAAGGACATAAGACAAGGTTGCATTTTAGCCCCAACACTTTTCAATTTATATTTAAATTATTTTCCAAAATGTCTGGAAGACTTATCACTTCATAGGCCTAGTATAGGAACAAGACAGGTAAATTGCTTGTTATATGCCGATGATATAATTTTGCTGTCGGCCTCACAGGTGGGGCTACGAAGGTCACTAGGAATGTTGGCAGCATATTATATAAAAATCGTTTGACAATTAATGTAGAGAAATCAAAGGTAATGATATTTAGCAGGCAACAAAAGATGAGGAGATGGGTTTTAAATGGCAGAAGAATAGAACAAGTTCAGTCATTTACCTATTTAGGGCTAGTATTCCAGACAAATGGTAAATGGAATAAGCATGTAAAAGCCGGAGCTCAGAAGGCCGTGGCTCAGATGGCCCAATTAAACTTATTTTAGAGAAAACTCCATCTTCATTAACCCCAGTGCTAAAGGTCTTTCAAGCGAAAATTGAACCAATACTTACCTATGGGGCAGAAATATGGGGATCTGTTAAGCTGTCTGGGCAGGAAATTCCTCAAAATAAGTTCCTGAGGAGAATTTTGTCAGTGTCCCAAGGAAACCCCGGCTTGTGTAGTAAGGGCAGAAACAGGAGTCCATGCGATCGGCACTAGGGCCATGCTGAAGACCGTTTATTATTGGCTAAGAATATCCGAGATGGAGGAAGGGAGGTTACCTAAGCTAGCGCTAATGGATCAGATTGTTTCAAGTAACAAAAATAATTGGTTATCAAGAGTTTTGAAGCGGGTATCTAGCTTTGGTATTCCGTTAAACTGGCAGCAGTATGATCATAGGCAGATTTGATCTTGGATCTTGGAGATTTAAAGACATAAGTGCAAAATCGGACATTGCACAGGTGACAGTAGCAAAAGTTTGCCCCTGGTTATCGGCTGATAAACAAATTTTTAAAATAGAAAAATATTTAACCTTGCCTTTATCTCCCATGATAAGGAGATTTTTTTACCAAATTGAGATTGGACCAACTTCAAACAAACATGCTTTGGGGCAGATATAGGGGGATTCCTATAAGTGAAACAGTCTGTTTATGTGGGACGGGGGAAGTTGAAACAATGTCCCATGTAATTTTTGATTGCCTGCTGTATTCAGATTTTAGGGAACATCAGTCGGACAGGATCTTTTATACTTGTACCCCTATGTCTAAAGAGCGCTTCTTGCATCATTGTTTGTTAGGCTCTAATTTGCAGTTGGTAAAATGGATTGCCAAATTTGCTGTAAAGTTGATGGAAATAAGAACAAAGTTGGTGCAGCAGAGTATGGCAATTGTAGGAAAGATCACTTGATTTAAAAATGTGATTTTAAAAGTAGTTTTAAGACTGTTCGAGGGTAGACGCAGGGGTGACATTGTAATATAATTTTAAGCATATTTAGCCTGTATCTTAAATCATTGTATTCTATCCTGATTTTATTTTGATTGTATTTTGTTTTAGTTTCATTTTAAATTGCATTTTATCCAGTTTAATTTGAATTGTTTTTGTCAAGTTTTAGTGATATTTTGTTTTTTGAACTTGGCAGTTTGATATGGCCCAAGGGCTAATCAATAAATAAAGATGAGATGCTGCAGGGGAGCCTTTACCTTTAACTTAAGGTAAACAATGCCTCAGAGTCACTTCAAAAGCCCATACATTGGAAACTTGACATCAAACTGGAATCCACACTACGTTTTAAACTAATTAGGGAGTCCCAACCTCCCATCGCTGTCTCCAGGCTTCGGAGGCAGTCTGGCAAAGAGTTGGGGAAGATTTATTTATTTATTTATTTTTGGGACTTATATGCTGCCCTATCTCCCGAAGGACTCAGGGCGGCTAAGAACAATAAAATACAGCGATACAAAAGTTAAAAAGGAATTAAATTAACAGCCCCAAAAGATTAAAATTAATAAATTAAAAATTAAAAAAACATTTTAAAATCCCTGTTGTTAGTCCAGGTCAGCCTGATGAAAAAGGAATGCTTTAAGGCCGCGGCGAAAGGACTAGAGATCCGGGGCCATCTGAAGCTCAAGGGGGAGTTGGCTCCACAGGCCTGGTGCTCCCACAGAGAAGGCCCTCCCCCTGGGGGTCGCCAGCCGACATTGTCTAGCTGATGGCACGCTGAGGAGGCCCTCTCTGTGTGAGTGCACTGGGCGATGGGAAGTCGTTCCCGGCAGCAGATGGTCCTGCAAATATCCCAGGCCTAGGCCATGTATTTATTTATTTATTTATTTATTTATTTATTTATTTATTTATTTATTTATTTATTTATTATTATTTAAATTTATGTACTGCCCTATTCCCGTAGGACTCAGGGCGGTTTACAGGGAAAATTAAAATACATAGTATACAAAATTAAAATCAATTAAAACTATTAATTAAATTACAATCCCTGAAGTTAAACTAAAACCCAATTAAATTAAATTAGAACCCCTCAGTCTGGGCCAAACAGCTTGAAGAACCAGGTTTTCAAGTCCCGGCGAAATGAGCGAAGGTCGGGGCAGTCCTGAGTTCCGTGGGAAGTTGGTTCCATAGGGCCGGCGCGCCCACAGAGAACGCTCTTCCCCTGGGAATAACCCGCCGGCATTCCTTAACTGGTGGTACCCTGAGAAGGCCCTCCCTGTGGGAGCGCACAGGACGATGGGAACTTGATGCTGGCAGCAGGTGTTCCCTTAGATAATCCAGACCCAAGCCATTTAGGGATTTATAGGTCATTACCAGCACCTTGAATCTCACCCGGAGGGCAACCGGAAGCCAATACAGCTCACGGAGAAGTGGTGTTACACGGGAGTATCGGGAAACTCCCATAACAACTCGCGCGGCTGCATTCTGCACCAGTTGAAGCCTCTGAGCGGTCTTCAAGGGCAGCCCCATGTAGAGAGCGTTGCAGTAGTCTAACCGGGAGGTCACGAGCGCATGGGTGACTGTGTGCAGGGCATCTCGGTCCAGATAGCAACTGGCGCATCAGGCGAAGCTGGGCAAAAGCCCCCCTGGTCATGGCTCCTATATGGTCTTCAAAATTGAGCCATGAATCCAAGAGGATGCCCAAGTTGCGAGCCCTATCGATGGGGGGGTAACATCTCACCCCCCATCATTAATGATGGAACAACCTGGCTAACCTGAGATGGCGGTATGTACAGCCACTCTGTCTTGGCAGGATTGAGACGAAGCCTGTTTTTCCCCATCCAAACCCGGACCGCCTCCAGTCAACAGGACATCACATCGAGTGTATCACTGGGTTGGTTCGGGGTGGAAAGAAAAAGTTGGGTATCATCAGCGTATTGATGATACCCCACCCCGAAACCACGAATGAGCTCGCCCAGTGGTTTCATGTAGATGTTGAACAGGAGGGCAGAGAGGACCGACCCCTGAGGGACTCCACAAATGAGAGACCTCGGGGCGGACCTCTGCCCTCCCGTCAACACCGACTGCAAGCAGCCCAGGAGGTAGGAGGAGAACCACCGTAAAACAGTGCCTCCCACTCCCAACCCCCTGAGATGCCGCAGTAGGATACCATGGTCGATGGTATCGAAAGCCGCTGAGAGGTCTAAAAGGACTAGGACAGAGGAACATCCCCTGTCCCGAGCCCGCCAGAGATCATTCACCAGTGCGACCAATGCCGTCTCCATGCTGTACCTGGGCCTGAAACCCGATTGGTACGGGCCAAGATAATCAGTTTCCTCCAGGAACAGAGGAAGCTGATGCACCACCACACTCTCAACAACCTTCGCCAAGAAGCGAAGGTTGGAGCCCGGACGGTAGTTATTAAAACAGCCGGGTCCAGGGCAGGCTTCTTGAGAAGGGGTCTAACCACCGCCTCCTTCAAGACGGCGGGAAAGATACCCTCCTTCAGGGAAGCAGTTATTACTTCCTGGAATGAGCCTCATATCTCCTCCCAGGCCGCATAAACCAGCCAGGAGGGGCACGGGTCCAGTAAACAAGTGGTAGAGCTCAGTCTCCTCATGATCATGTCCACATCATCGGGGGAAACAGGGTCAAACTCAGTCCAGATAACATGCTCAAGACCGCTCGATTCCTCCACGTCAGACTCTGCTCAGTCAGAGTCCAAACCAGTCTGGATCTGAGTGATTTTGTCCACCAGATGATGACTAAACTCCTCAGCCCACCCCTGTAAGGGTTCCTCCCTCATCTCCCGATCAAGGAGAGAGCGAGTCATCCTAAACAGGGCAGCTGGGCAATTATCTGCGGACGCGATGAGGGTAGCGAAGTAATTAGACTTCGCCATCCTCATCGCAGCGAGGTAAGACCTTGTGAAGGCTCTTAGCCTCAATTGGTCAGATTCAGACCGGGTGGACCTCCAACCGCTCTCTAGACCCCATCTCCGATGCTTCATCTCCCGGAGCTCCATAGAAAACCATGGGGCCCAACGGTATCTGTGCCGGGTCTGGGGTCGCAATGGTACAACATGGCCAAGTGCCTCAGTGGCCGCCCTTTCCCAGGCATCCACCAAGGCATCGACCGGGCTGTGAGTGAGGGAGATAGGTAAAGACCCAAGCACCATCTGTAACCGTTCTGGGTCCATTAGGCGCCTGGGACGGAACCACCTGGTCGGCTCCACCACCCGGCTGCAGGGGGTGACATAGCGGAAGACCAGCTGCAGGAGATAATGATCAGACCATGACAGGGGGACAATAGTTGGAAATCCCCCTCCCAAATCATCCAACCATTGCCCGGATAGAAAAATCAGGTCGAGACTGTGACCCGCCCCATGAGTCGGGCCCTGAATTACTTGGGTCAGGTCCATGGCCATCATGGAAGCCATGAACTCCCGAGCTAACTCTGACGACTCTCCCAGTGAAGGCAGGTTGAAGTCGCCCAGAACTATAGGTCTGGGAAACTCCACCGTCAACCCTGAGAGGGTGTCGAGCAGCTCGGGCAGGGCCGTTGCCACACAGCTGGGCACCAGGTATGTTAGCAACTGGCCCAACTGAGCCTGAGGGCCACATCTCATGAGGAGGGACTCACTCCCGCCTGTCTGGACAATGGTGGTCTCCCACGGACATAAGGTCTCCCATATAACCACCGCCACCCCACCACCCCTGCCCTGGGTCCGAGGCTGGTGTAGCACACAGAAACCTGGAGGGCACAATTCAACCAGAGGGACATGTAGGGCTTTAAAGGTAAGTACCAGCACCTTAAATCTCACCCGGAGGACAACTGGTAACCAATGCAGCTCACGCAGGAGGGGTGTAATATGGGAGTATCGGGATGCTCCCATCACTACCCGTGTGGCCGGTATAATGGAAGGAGTAAAATTGCCTGAAGCTTCCTGGTAGCTCCAAAGATGTCTGAGACTGTGATCCTAGGACTAGCCTGGCTAGACAAATGGAAGCCATTTATCTGGTGGGAAAAAAGAATGAGAACTGTGAGATTACCCATAGGGCCTGGTCCCCCAATTGATTCAACAGATGTTACAGGGGATTTTAGACCACCCAATGAGCAAGTGCACACGGCTGCCTTATGGCCACCTGGTGAGTTGCTCATCCCCAGCAAGTACCAGGACCTAGTGGAGGCGTTTAGTGAGAAAGAATGTGATAACTTGCTTCCTCACCGTCCCAATGATTGTTCCATTGAACTGTTACCAGGGGCCAAACTCCCTGACCAAGAATGTATGCTATGTCCCCCCTTGAAATGGAGGAGATGCAGTGATATGTAGATACAAACCTAGCAAGGGGATTCTTCAAATGGGCCAAGTCTACTGTGGGAGCCCCTGTGTTGTTCAAAGAGAAAAAAGATGGGTCTCTATGTCTCTGCGTGGACTATAAAGGCCTAAATGCTGTGAGTATGGACAATAAATATCCTCTCCCCCCTCCTGAAAGACTTGCTAACCCACTTAGCGAAGGGAAGCATCTTCACCAAGTTAGACCTGAGAGAAGCATATTACCGGGTAAGAATAAAGGAGGGGGATGAGTGGAAGACGGCCTTCAACTGCCCCTTGAAGAGCTACCAATTCAAAGTCATGCCATTTGGACTGCAGGGGGGCCCAGCCGTATTTATGCAATTGATTAATGAAGTCCTACATGAACACCTATACAAAGCGGTCCTAGTATACCTTAGTGACATCATGATATATAGCACAAATATGACTGACCACATAAAGCTGGTCAGAGAAGTGTTAAAGAAACTATTGAATTCCAAACTTTATGTCAAATTATTGAAATGTGAATTTCACCAAACCCGATTAGATTATTTTGGCTATAGAATTTCCAATGAGGGTATTGAAATGGACCCAGCCAAAGTAAAAACCATAATTGAATGGCAGCCCCTGAAAACCCACAAACAGGTCCAGAGCTTCCTAGGGTTTGCCAACTTCTACCATCAATTTATTCCTTCTTTTGCTGAGATTGCTCTACCTCTTACAGAGGTACTCAAAACGAGCAAGGGAGGGAAAAAACCACGACCTGGCCAACCGCTAGCATGGACTATGAGTTGTCAGAAAGCTTTTGAGAATTTAAAAAGATTATTTGCGGCTGAACCGGTCCTAAATCACTCCTGCCCAGGGGAGCCCTTCATAATTCAGGCAGATGCCAGCGACATGGCAGTCGGAGTGGTGTTATTGCAAAAGAATAAAAGTGGGGTCCTGAAACCTTGTGCTTACACCTCTAAGAAATTTACTGAAAGCAAGAGGAGATGGACAGTCTGGGAGAAGGAGGCCTTTGTTATTAGGTGGGGGCTATTAAACTGGCGGCACTACTTAGATGGGAGCAAGGTGCCTTTTGAAGTATGGACAGATCACAAAAATTTAGAGGCACTAAAAACTCCCCACAAATTGTCCCCAAAACAAGTAAGATGGGCACAGTACTTCAACCATTTTAACTTTACTCTAAAGTACATACCAGGAAGAAAATCTTCTTAGCTGAGGCACTCTCCTGATTGCCACAGTACAAAAGCGAATGCGAAAAAGTTCATGAGGCAAATTATCCCCAGTACACAAACTGCAGCCCAACTCACACCTTTCAGAACCACTAATCCTGATGACTCCTGGGTAAAGAAAATAAAGCAAGAACTCCTCAGTGATCAATGGTTTAAAGACAATCAGACATCCCTAACATGCAAGATGGTTTTGCTTACAAGGGGGAAAAATTGTACTTGCCTGAAGCTCTTTGTCTTAATGCCCTCAAACACAGCCATGATGTCAAACAGCCTGGACATTTTGGATATCTAAAAACTCTACATCTCACTCGCTGGCAATTTTGGTGGCTGGGACTAAAATGAGATGTAGAAAACTATGTCAGGAGCTGTACTGTATGTGCCACCATGAAAAGAATCCCACGAAAGACACCTGGGTTACTGCTGAACCTTCTCAACCATGGGAAGAAATAGCTATGGACTTTATAGTAGACCTACCTGACAGTAGAGGAAATACTGTCATTTGGACTGTGATAGACCTATTTTCAAAACAGGCTCACTTTATCGCCTGCAAAGGACTTCCATCGGCTCAACGCCTGACTAAGTTGTTCCTAAAACATATCTATTGATTACATGGTGCCCCTAAGCAAATAATTTCGGACAGAGGTGTGCAGTTCACAATGAAATTTTGGAGAAACGTTTTTAAATTAATTGGATCATCTCAAAGCCTATCAACTGCTTTTCACCCAGCTACTAATGGAGCCGCAGAATCCACCAACAAAATGGTGGAAGAATACTTTAGATGCTATGTCTCTTACCAACAAACAAACTGGACCGACCTCCTCCCTTTTGCAGAAGTGGCTTGCAATAATTCAGTACATAGCAGCACCAGCTATATTCCTTTCTGTGTAGCCACAGGGAAAGAAAGAATTCAACCCCATACCAGAATACCCTCAGTTACCTTCCGCTTCCCAGTGTCTTGATCATTGGGTGAGGGATTGGGTAGAAGTTTGGAAAAATACAAAGGTGGCCTTAAAAAAGACCTTTGAGACCTACAAAAAGCAAGCTGACAAAAAGGGAGCTCCCCAAAGAACATTCCAACTTGGGGGAAAGGTCTATTTGTCAACCAAATACTTATGCCTTAAACTACCCAATAAGAAATTTTGACCAAAATTCTTGGGGCCTTTCCCCATTGTGAAAAACATCAACCCGGTCACAGTAAAATTGAAACTACCCAGACTTTGGGGAAAAATTTACCCGGTGACCTCCCCCTAAGAAAGCACCTGGACCCCTCATGGTAGCAGGTCAGACCCATTATGAAGTGAAACGTATTCTTGACTCTAGAATCTTTAAGGGAAAATTGCAATACCTAGTACAATGGAAGGGATACCCATTGTCTGAAGCCATTTGGGTGAAATCTGCTGATGTGAAAGCTGACAGACTTATCAAAAGGTTTTATGAGAAACACCCCAAAAGCCAGTTCCTAACTTGTGTTTTGTTTACATTACAGGTTCTGTCCTTTTTGTAAGGGGGGGCCGGATGTCAATGGTGCTAACATCGAATGTTATTGCTTGACAAGAGATAAAGAAGTAGCCTTTTCATATGTTAAACTTGTGTATTGCTTTAAGAGATTTAATTTAAGGTTGGAAGGGGGGACGAGTAGGATTGTACTTTCAAGGCCATCTCTAACTAAAGAAGATAAGACCTTGGTGGGTTTTCTAATGGAAGGGAAACTGATTCTTTAAATTAATTGGAGAATATGATTAATGATAACATTAGAATGCTGGAGAATTGTCTTTTAATATGTTGTGCAAGGGGCAGAGATTTCAGATTCCAGCTTCCTTCAAGTAAGCATTTGCCGGTGTATTAGGCTAATAAAGGACTTTTAAGGTAAACAATGCCTCAGAGTCACTTGAAAAGCCCATACGTCGGAAACTTGACATCATGTTTTTGACACCTTGCTGGGCGACTGGTAGTACTTGGATATTGCCTTATCCTAAAAGTGGTACAATGTGTGAAAAGGTTGAAAAGCCCTGCCGTAAGGGGTAGGGCAATCTTGGCAAAGGAGGGGATTAATTGATGGTAGAAGTTGGTGAAACCTAGGAAGCTCTGGAGCTGTTTGTGAGTCTTTGGGGGCTGCCATTCAATTACAGCTTTCACTTTGGTTGGGTCCATTTCAATGCCCTCATTGGAAATCCTATAGCCAAGATAATCTAATTAGGTCTGGTGAAACTCACATTTTGACAGTTTGATGTAAAGCTTGTCATTCAATAGTTTCTTTAACACTTCTCTCACTTGTTTTAAATGATATTCGTGCTGTATATCAGGATATCATCAAGATACACCAGAACCCCTTTGTATAGATGATCATGTAGGACCTCATTAATCAACTGCATGAATACGGCTGGGGCCCCCTGTAGGCCAAATGGCATGACCTTGAATTGGTAGCTCCCCACAGGACAGTTAAAAGCAGTCTTCCACTCATCTCCTTCCTTTATCCTCACCCAGAAATATGCCTCTCCCAGGTCTAATTTAGTAAAGACACTCCCCTTAGCTAGGAGGGTTAGTAAGTCCTTCAGGAGGGGGAGGGGGTATTTATTTTCCACACTCACCAAGTCGAGACCCTTATAATCCAAACAGAGATGAAGAGACCCATCTTTTTTTTCTTTAAACAAGACAGGGGCTCCCACAGCAGACTTCGCGTGTTCAATGCATCCCCTTGCTAGGTTTTTGTACACCTATTGCTGCATCTCCTCCATTTTGAGGGGGGCATAGCATACATTCTCAGCTGTGGGAGTTTGGCTCTCAGAAACAGTTCGATGGATCAATCATTGGGATGGTGTGGAGGCAGGTCATCACATTCTTTCTCACTAAATGCCTCCGTTAGGCCCCAGTACTTGCTGGGGATGAGTGGCTCACCTGGTGGCAGTGAGGCAGCCATGTGCACTCACTCCCCCTTTGGGTGGGCTAAAGTTTCCTGTAATGTCTGTTGAATCAATGGAGTGCTTGGTCCCTTTAGGTAGCCCCACAATTCTTATTCCCTTCTCCCATCAGATAAACGGCTTCCATTTGTCCAACCAGGCTAATCCTAGGATCACAGCCTTAGTCATTTTTGGAGCCACCAGGAAGTGAATAAACTCCCAGTGCTCACCTATTTATAAGCGCAGGGTCTCAGTTAGTTGTGTGACTAAAGTCCCTCCCATCAGGGAGCCATCAGCTTGCTCAAACCTCATGGGTTTGGAGAGAAGCTTTGCTCGTATGCCTATTTTCATGGCAAATGGCAAGCTAATGATGCACTGGGAACATCCAGAATCGACTAGCACTTTTAAATCTACCTGTACCCCCATCTTAGGGATTATGAGTTTGGCAGGTAGAAAGGTGGGACGTGTCAACTCACCATTGGGCTGTTCTCTCTGTCATCACTGTCGTAAGCGGGTAGAGCGGTGGCGGGTCCAGCCTGAGTTCTGACATTCTCCTATATGTGGGACGTGACTTGGGCAACAGGTTCCTGTGTGATCCAGTTGTATATATCTCTCATTGGCCACTGGGCTGGTCTCTTGCTGCTGGTCCTGGTCTACTCTGTTGTTGGGGATAGGGAACTGGGCAGTTCACTGCTTAATGTCTCTGCTGTCTGCATTGGAAACACTTGATCGTTGGGCCTGTAGGTGGTCAGGGACTTTCAGTAGGCACAGCAGTTGGAGATTTTCAGGGTTGCTGTTCTCTTGGGATCTGTATCACCCCAAATTGTTGCAAGGCCTCCATCAGCTGCTGCATACTCGGGCTGCGACCACCCCCACTACTGTTGCACTGGCAGAGACTGCTGGCCTCCCATCTGTGGTGGCTGTGTTTTCCTCCATTGCTTTATGGGGCCTGGGCTGGGTGGTAAATAAGCATGTCGGTCCAGGGATTGGAAGTCCTGGTGATGGCCAGGGCTCTTATCTCGTCAATGGCGATCTGGGCCTTGGGAGAGATGATGGTTGGAGCTGTCCCTCTCTGTTGGGCTGGAGCTTTGAGGACAGGAGGGCTGCCTGGTTTGCAAAGGATGGGCTGATGGTTCCCCTTGGCAAGAGTTGGTGGCTGCCTTGTCGATCATCCTGATCGCTGGCATATGGGGAACAGGAAGGTTGCTCTCTGCTTCTCATCTCTAGGTACTCAAACCTTTCCACCAACTTTTCCACTGACTGACTACGAGCTGCAGACAGGTACTTCCACTTACCTGAATCCTCAGTGGCAGACAATTTTGTAGTTCTCCACTGGTCTGAACACGACATGCAGGAATCCCTTTGTGGTAGCTCAACCTTGTCTGCCTTTGAAGCACTTGAGGTGGCAGTGCCGTCTCGAGGTGTCTGGAGTCTCCACTGGGCTGGGCCCATTCTGAAGACCAGATCAACTATCCCCACAGTTTGGGCTTTGCCCCCAGCTGGGAGGCCTGTAAAAGCTCCTTCTACACCAGCGCACTGGCTGTTGCTTCCCCCACTGGGGTAGCAGCTGCTGCCAGGGTGCTGGTTTCAGGCGTTCTCTCTTTCTCCAGGCTGAGATCTTCCACAAATCTTTGTCGGCTTATCACTCAATTCTAGGGACAGCAACTGGGGCTTGGGACCCCTAGATCAGGGGAGTCAAACTCAATTTCATTGAGGATTGCATCAGCATTGCAGTTGCCCTTGGGGGGCTGGGTGGGTGTGGCCAGGGTGGGCATGGCCTACTGGATAGGCGTAGCTGGAGTGCATGTGGCCTACTGGGTGGGCATGGCCAGCTCTACATTATTTGGGTCAAGGGTTCCCATGGGGACCTGGGCAGGAGTGGGACAGATCTGAGGGTCTCTGACAGAAGGAGATGGGACCAGGGCAAGTGCCAAGGCATGCTCCACTGAAGGAGCTTCACTGTTCCTCTCAGGCCATGGGGGGGGGCTAGATGGTGGCACGGAGGTCTAATGCCCAGCCCAGCCCTCAAGCACCCATGGCACTAAGCCCAGCCCCACTTCCCCAAGGGGGCAGCAGGGCAGGACTAAGGCAGGACTTCCCTCAGACCCTCCCTTTCCTTCCTTCCTTCCTTCCTTCCTTCCTTCCTTCCTTCCTTCCTTCCTTCCTTCCTTCCTTCCTTCCTTCGACCCAGAATTAGGGGACAGTATAGGAAATATCAATTGTGAATGTGCAGATGGCCCTACTGTCTTTGGGCTCTTGCAAAGTCCTGGATGCAGGGTCATGAAAGGCCAGCAAGGAAAATACTCAATGTCCTAACCCACCCAAGAACATACAATATATTTAGGGAAACACCCAAAAGAAAACATGTTTATTACTTCTGTTCTCTTATCTACAGTATGCCAGACTTACTGGGTGAAATCTTTATCATATGCGTGTCAGCTTTGCTGGATGGCTTGCTTATGTAACCAGAAAGAATAAATACAAGGATTTCTTGTCTTTTGGGGCTGCTCTCATTTAGAGGAGCCCGTCTTTTTGTTCAGCTAAATAAAAACGTAAAGGTTGAAGGTAGCTTCTGGTTTCCTGTATTTTTTTACCAGCAAAACCTCAGAACCTGCATATCATTTTTGGTGAGCCTGGTTTCCAGGAGAGGTGCTAGGTTGTTCCTAGGGAGGATCAGGAAAGGGGAAGGCATTGAGTGTGCTCCAGGATTTCTTGGAGGTGCCCCCTTCTTGACTCTTCATTGTGGATTTAACAGGAACCAGTTTTTTTCTTTTTGGTTGCCTTTTACTTGTTTCTTGCATACTCAGGAGAGCTGAAGATAAGGTAGGACACACAGATATACATTACTTTGTTACACTGGCTTGCTTGGGAAGTGTGTGTGTACGTGTAAATGTGTGTATGGTTCCTTGAATTATTTCCCACAGTTGACCAGAGCTGGGTGGAAGTGTTAATGCCAGCTGCACCTAGGGCCCCCTCTTTTTTGGGGGGGTTCTGGGACCACCTAGAAAGCAAGGGGTGTTAATCTTGTACTCTTGTGCTCCAATGGGTTTTGAGTGGCAGTGTGGTTTGAGGTTTGTGGTTGCTCCTTATATATATATATATTTCCCACTGTTGACCAGGCCTAGGTGTGATACTGATCTTGGCTGAAGGTCATTGGATCTCTTGTGGCCCAACAGGCTGTGCAAGTGGTGTGAGTGACTTGAACACATGAGCTCAGCCCAGAAAGACCAGTTAGACTGAATAAAAGGACAGTTAGAATGAATAAAAGGAAGGGATGTGTCCTCAGCCCTCTTGACTGTGTCATAAGGAACTTTGGTAAGCTTAAAACCTGTTAGGATATGAAATTGAAACTCTGATTAAATACAATGCCCTCTGACACCAGGGCATACCCACTGTTTGGCCCACATGGGAATCCATAAATTTGTGAGTTTTTGAAACCATGGAGACTGTGCTTAAAGAGGCATGGATCATGATCAGCACACTTTATATGCTCTTTTGTTTTTGTTTTTTTGTTTTTGTTTTGTTTTTCTGGACCTTACATGTGAATAAGCAGGTACTTAGAGACTGGGGGCCGTGGTGATCTTCCACGCCATCGCCTTTTCCTGCTTTAGCTTCTGCTCCACCACCCATGAGGGGATCTACTCCCTCACAGGCAGGTAGCTGTTAGGAGGGGGAACACTGATGAGGTCCTGGTTTGAACTCCCTTCTCCACATCTGAACTTTATGTGTGGGAGGACTGATTGGGTTCTTACACTGACACCCCACACAAATATTCTGAATTGGTTCTGACTACTAACTAACCATGCTGGATGTCTTTTTAACAACAGAGGAGGGGCATCTGGTAGGCAATGTTACTAAAAGGAAGGACGGTCCTTGATCTGCAACTTAAAGGTTTCCAAGATATTATTGTCACTGCATTGGAGATTGCCCTCCCTAAACAGGAAATATGGGCATAATTTATGATGTTCATCAGTTGCCAGCTGAAAGTCCCAGTGACTTCCTTGAGTGCTCCAGATGTTAAGTGTGAACTATGGAACGTGGAGGGGACTTCAGGTGATGATAGACAAGTTGTTGGAAGGAGCGTATAAAGCCTACATGACATGGCCAGAAGTGATAAACGGGGGCTGAAGAGAGTGAAAAAAACCAAAATATTATTTTGCTGGCTTAAGCTCTGTAGCAGGTGCCCTAGTGTGCGTCTTTTCAACCTTTCCCTCTATTGTACTGCTTTTCAGATACAATATCAGTTACAGTATTTGAGAATACACCCCAAAACTTTTATGCAAAAACAATGCATCATGTCAGTTGTAGGACAAATAACATGAGGAAGCATTTTATTTCCTCCCTGGATACAATTCCTGCAGCTGCAGAAAAAGGAGCAAATGTGGAAAGAAGGGGATGTGCGTTTCCTTGCTGTAGACAGTGCTTTTTTTGTAAATAAAAAACCAAAAAGGTGCCAGCACTCATACACGTCACACAACCCACCTTGCCTACCCTACAAGGTTCCATCCAAAAAAGATGCCAGAACTCCATTCTGGGTGTTCTATGATGAGAAAAAAAAAGCCCTGGCTGTAGAACAAAGGGACAGCGAGTAACTTAAAGAGGAAAAAATAAGCTAAAGATCAATAAGACGTTTGTAAGCGGTTTGTTCTTCTTAATTTCCTAGTCCCCCCCCCACCGCCCTTTCAGTAGGATTAATTACTCCTATCGCCTAGAATAGGAATAACTTGTTGATGCAGCTTTTGTCTTGTCTTTGTCTCTGTTTTGTCATGGGTCCTGGTGTGTTTGGGGTTAATACTGTTGTTGGTTTTTCTGTGTGTGGGGGGCAGACCTGTCAGCTTTCTTTTGATTCATTCATCTCTACCTGGACCTCTTTCTGAAGGCAACAGTCATGCCGATAGTGCTGTTCATGTTTTACCTACTTTGTTTTCAGATCCTTTTTTCAGTCATTCTTTTTTTCATCAAAATTCCAGGGGGCTGGCACAAGCTTGCCATATTCCACTTGACCAAGCCAAGCAAATTGTTTCATCCTGTCCCCAATATTCTGGGGCATCCCCCTCAAGGGACACGGGAGTTAATCCCTGTGATTTTGCCTCTAATAAACTATGGCAAATGGATGTCACTCATGTTCCATCCTTGGCTCCCTGGAAGTATATTCACTTATCTATTGATACCTATTCAGGAGCAATTTGGGCCACACCTCAACGAGGGGAAACGGCTAATCATGTTATTTCTCCTCTTTTTTCAGCCATTACTGCCTTGGGCAAACCCTCCTCTTTAAAAACTGATAACGGCCCGGCCTATTCTTCATCGAACTTTTTGCAATTTTGTATAACCTGGAATATTGTTCTTACTCATGGGTTACCCTACAATTCCACAGGTCAAGCCATCGTGGAACATGCTAATCGGTCCTTTAAGGACTGTCTTAACAAATAAAAAAGGAGGGATCTCAGGTACCCAATTTGTCGTGGGTAATACAACAGGTTAAAAAGTTTTATTTACCTTAAATCAATTGAATGTCTCTATTCAAAATTTGACAGCTTATCAGAGACACTTTCAACAGAAAACAAGTTTGCCTCCCCCTCTAGTATATTACCGGGCATTGCCAGACAAAACATGCTTAGGGCTAGTCCTTCTAATTACTTGGGGAGGAGGATACGCTGCTATGCTTGCTCCTACAGGACCCTTGTGGATTCTAGCACATGTCCGCCCAGCTAAGGATGTCATGGCACCAGTCCCCGAATCTGGTTCCAGAAATGACCAAAATGACTTTACAGATGGCACAGTGGCCAATACGATCTTGCCAGACCAGCCGTCCAATAACGTGGGGAGATATGAAAAACCTGACCACCAAAAACCAGGCAGTGCTGCAACAGCAGGATGTGGAGCAAACCCCCAAAAATTTATGCGCTGCCATTTTTGTGGTTTTAACTGTCAATTCCTTAGCCATTATTTGTTTATGCTTGATTATTAATTGTTGCCCTTTAGTGTCAGCAGCTATCATCTCACCCAAACATTCACTTGAGCAGCGAATGAAGCAAAACCTATGGGTGCAGCTAGCTAACATCACAAAATGAATTCTTTTGCTTATCTGAATCGTATGACATGGAAAATTTGCTTTCTACGTGTTTAATCCCTGTCTGTACTCCTTTTGCAGTAATTCAAAACTTTACTGGCTTGAGTAACTTTCTGTTGTATAAAAACTTTAACTATGGGACTATATCTAATTGAGCAATCCCTGAAAATATAACATGTGCTAAAATAGTTAATTGTATATCTTCAAGTAAAAAACCTCACTGTTTTTGTATTAGTTCACCTGTTTTAAATTGTACAGCTTTTGAAGAAACTTCGTTTAATTTTGCTCATGTTTGGCTTCCGCAAGGATGGTTTTTCACATGTGGTCAAGAAACTTTTAATTACATTCCTGCTAATATTAGTGAAGCACAGTGTTGTCTCAGCCGGATGATTCCTGTTTTGCTTTCCAAACAGCAAGTTCACTCAAATAGTTTTTGACGAGGAGTTATGTTAGATAGCACCTGTGACTCTGAAACAGCTTTACTTAATAAAGCAGAATATGTAGCTTTGGCTTTATCTATAGTGGGTGTGCCAGCGCTTGCTGCTCGTGCTCATCTTAATATTAACACTATTGCATGTAATTTGGCAAAAACAATTAATGCTACTTCTATAGCTGTTTCAGCTATTAACCACGAGCTGCAAGCTTTGCATAAAGGTATTTTACAAAATTGTGCTGCTATTGATTATTTGCTTTTGCATCAGCATTTGGGTTGTGAAAGTTTTGAAGGAATGTGTTGTTTCAATCTTTCAGATGAATCACGAACCATCCAACACCAGCTCAATATTTTACACAATTTGGCCTCTGATTTGAAAATTGATCCTTTAGGATCTTGGTGGTGCTTTGTATAAGAAATTGCGAGGATATTCTTCTCCTGATTAGGACCCCTCCATTAACCCTTTTTATAAATCCTTAGCAAATAAAATAAACAAGAGCTCGATGTAGAGATGGACGCCAAGGATATGAAGGGATGTACGCAGAAAACTGCCTGCCTCAGTATCTTATTATTCCCATGCCTCTGAGCTCATTCCAAATAAAAAAGAAAAGAGTGAGATGTAGAGATGGAGGTCAAGGATATGAAGGGATGTGCGCAGAACACTGCCTGCCTCAGTATCTTGTTGTTCCCATGTCTATGAGCTCATTCCAATTAGCCTTGCCAAGGACTGCCAGGAACCAACTAGATAAGAAATACTCTGCCCTGGCTTGGGAGGTTCGGATGTTCTTTAAGATTGACTAGGGAGTATTCCAATAGACAATGCTTTTGCTGTGTGAAAATTCCTGCTTGTTAAAACTGTATAAATACAATAAACTCTGTGTAGGCAGACAGACATATTTGGGACAACCTGCGTTAACTGGTCTCTGAATGCCACAAATGTCCTAACCCACCCAAGAACATACGATATCTTTAGGGAAACACCCAAAAGGGAACATGTTTGTTAATTCTGTTCTCTTATCTACAGTATGCCAGGCTTACTGGGTGAAATCTTTATCATATGCGTGTCAGCTTTGCTGGATGGCTTGCTTATGTAACCAGAAAGAATAAATATAAGGATTTCTTGTCTTTCAGGGCTGCTCTCATTTAGGGGAGCCAGTCTTTTTGTTCAGCTGAATAAAAACGTAAAGGTTGAAGGCAACTTCTGGTTTCCTGTATTTTTTTTACCAGTAAAACCTCAGAACCTGCATATCACTTCCTTCCTTTATGTGGTGGGAAAATATTTGAGAGGAGGCAGGGAGAAAAACAGGCAAGAAACGCAGCTGGGGAAGTGTCATCTTTCATGAGGAATGAAGAAATGCACCATCACCTGGAAGTGGCCAGCATATGGCCCTCGCTTACTTCACATATCCGCCTTGGTGGGCTCTGGAGGAGGGGATGCCATGAGCAGCATGAGAGTCAATGTTACCTGCACACTGCTGCCCAGCCCCCAGCCTGCCTGGTTTTGGGAGGCAATGGGGCACTCTCCTCACAATGCCAAGAGGCTGAGCCAGGTGGCATGAATCTGAAGCGTGACACTGCCCAGCCCCTAGCCTGCCCGAAGTAGGCAGGGCCATGTGCTGGCCACTTTCAGGCAATGGTGCATTTCTTCATTCCTCACAAAGGGTGATACCTTCCTAGCATGCACCCAGGGGGCAGGGCTGACGTGGCAGGGGCTGATCCTTTGCTGTTTCCAGATGACTTTGTGGAGCTAAGACTGAATGCGTTTCAGCATAGATGGCCACCACGAAATTGTACATTGGCTCCCGGCCAGCTGGGATCAAGGCAGCCCTCACTGTTTCCAGGATGGCTTCGCGGGCCACATGAAACCACTTTGTGGGCCAGATCCAGTCCCCAGGCCTTGTGTCTGACATGTCTGCCCTAGATAGTTAGGAAAAAATTGGAGCTTTTGGCTTAATGTCATGGTTCCAACAGATGAAATTCTTCAAAGAACTTTGAGGTATTGTTTACCTTAAAGAATTTTTATTTGAGAAGCATAGCATCGGCACTAAACACAACTGAAGCCAAAAACTAGATTCCCCTCCCCTGAGCACATAGTATCAAACCCCTCCTCCAATTAACAGTCATAAATCACATTCTCCAATTAGTTTGAAACGCAGGCTCTCCCTCCAGTTCTCCAGCCCGCCAATACTTATCATCTCTTATTTCATTACCTTGGTTCACACACTAGGCCCAGTATTGTTATGTCTATTCTCGTGTACATTCCTCCCCCCAGCATCAGCTTACACTAAAAGTAAAACATAAGAAGAAAATGGTTACATGTCTAACTGTTGTCAAAGCAAAAACATCTGATGTTAGCAGCATTGACAGAGTACTTTGCAGTATTTTGAGGGTGCTAAAAATAATCCCTTTTACCTTGTTCAACTCTTTGGTTTTAAGCAGTGTGTCTTTTCTATTGCATATTTGTTTCAGGACCTGATAACCATCTTGGGACCAATAACTGTGGGAAATTTTAATAGAATGACTATGTGGAACTTCTAAAAACCCATTTTTTCAACCCTAAAAATCCTAAAGGCCTCTGTCAGTAGAAATGCTTATGGGATAGTGAAACAATAAAGTGGGCCCTATCATTTCTCCATTGAATACTGGTATCCTATGATTATTGGGTATAAATGGTGTTTACAAGTTTTTTTAATTATCTTTTTAGATTATCTCTAAAAGCTGGAAATGTTCTTGCTTTTTTTGCAGATCTTATCAAAAAGTTAGTGCAGGAGACATTTGGAAATAACCCTGGTGATTATCAAAAGGTAACTTTATTGCTTTATTTACATTTTCATGTAATAGGCTTTTGAACAGGAAATAATTTTTATAAACTTTATGCAGAATTGACTTGCGAGGCCGGTGTGTGGTGCAATTAGTTCACATGGTTTAATAAGATGGAGGTTTGTTGTCACTGTGATTTGGGGGGTGGGAGCACGAAGGGAGGCTCAGCTAATCTCAATGGTTGTACTTTGACAATAAAGGTTCATTAAATATATATTTGAAATTTTCTTTGCAAGCTAAATACCATTAGGTTAACTCTGCCACATTTCTGGATTAATTTTCCAGATTCTACAGGTGAAGATCTGCCTGCTGTTTCCTTTTGCTTTGTGTCCAAGTAATTTACATATAATTCAGTATTTTCCCAAAAGATTTATGAGATCTTTAAAATAAAAATGAAAACATTATTTCTTTTTGCATAGCGCTTCTTTTAAACAGATCACTTTTGCTGATAATATATTGTTGCAAAAGGATTTTAAGATAAACTGAGTTCTGTAAACACAGTGGAAGTTTCTCATCACTCAGACTTCTGAATACAGTTTCTTTATGCTTGTTTCTTCCTTGCATAATCAGCTTTGGGAGAATCTCTTTACTTTCAATTCTTTCCATTTGAATGAAATTAACCCTTTCTGGCACAGCATGTAGTATGATGCCGTGTGTTCATGGATGTGCTCATGTTACAGAATGGGCTCCACAGTTCTGATAACCATCTCCTGTTGTTTAGATGGTTTTTCCTGAGAGCCTTAGAGAGGGCAGTCCTATCACAGAAAGGGAAACTTGGAAGGAAAGGTAGAATCCATTCAATCCAACTTGCTGCTGCTTCTTCACCACTGGTCACAGAGATGTTGTAGGAGCAGACCTATGCTTCAGAGGAAGCATATTGTTTTCAATATCTGCACAATGATTCCATCCCTGATTCTGATTTGGGCAAACTGACTAGGAACTATATGCAAGAATAGCTGGCCAGTCTAATAGTGTAGAGCACTGATTCTCTGTTCCTGTAGTACAGACATGTCAAATTCGCGATGTCACATGATGTTGCACAACATATTGAGACGGTTTTGCCATTTCCGGCAATGGGGTGGGCAGGCTTCTGTGAGATACATTCAGCCTGTGGGCTGGCAGTTTGACACCCCTACAGTAGTTGCAGCAAAGCATCATGGTCCGTTAATGGAATATTAATAATCCTTGGAATATTCGCTTTTACCTTTAGAACGAGCCAATCAAAAGAAGAATAAAACAGGACTATCTAAAAGTTTGGCTGTATGCCCAGACATTCCTTATCTAAGAGTTTGAAACTTTTTTGAGAAAAGACTTGCCTTTGGTTTTTTTTGGCCTTACAAGACAGACTATATTGATAAATAAATGATACTTGGAGCCATCTGCTCCCTTGGATTATAACTATTGTATTTTGGAACTATAATAAGCTGTTTTAGAAGAACTGGAAATTAAACTTTTTTTTGAATAAAATTTGGTGGACTATAATCCTGATATTTTTTGCCTCCTCCTTTTTATCCTTTTTTATTCTGGGAGGTTTTTTACTTTTTCTTTTTTCTCTTTTTTCTCCTCTTTTCATTATCCTTTCCTCCTTTTTCTCCTGTTGCTATTTTTTTTTACCTTTTTCTTTTCTTTTTATTTTTACCTATTTTTGTGGATTTCTCCTTCTACCAATAGGAGTTTATTGGATTATAAAAGCTGGCCATTTGGCTACCCTGTGTATTACAATATAACATATAGAGACAAAGATGAGCATTTCAAACCTATCTAAACTTGGGAGAAAAGGATCTTCTGCCCCCACTTGACCTCTGCAAGTCCATTATATAAAAAATCAGTCATGACAGCAAGATAAAATGGAAGCCCAACAAAAAGACACTCAGGCAATTTTGCAGGCAATTGCAGCTCAGACGGCATACTTGACAAAAAACTATGAAGACTTGAAAAATGATCTTGATAAAATGAATCAAAAAATTATTAACATAGATTCTCAAATTGAAAATTTTAAACAAATGATTACAGATAATCAACAAAGGATCCAAAAAATAAAAGACAAGTCAGTGGAAGTTAACCAGAAATTAGCATCCTTAAAAGATGAAAATGAAAAATTGGTCCAAATAAATGGAGAATTGGAAGATTCTCTGGCAGTGATAGA
>NC_139521.1:22002651-22030151 GCF_947247035.1 Vipera ursinii | reverse complement strand
TAAAAAACTATAGACCAATATCGTTATTAAATGTGGACTATAAAAATTTTCCTTCGATAATGGCAGAAAGAATTAAGAAATTCTTGACTGAATTCATACATACAGATCAAAATGGCTTTTTACCCAAAAGACAGATAAAAAATAACTTAAGAATGATTTTGGATGTTTTAGAGTACCATGAAAATCACCCAAGGAAACAGATGGCATTAATATTTCTTGATGCTCAAAAAGCTTTTGACAACTTAAACTGGCAATTTATGTTCCAGCAGTTGATGGAAATGGACTTCGGGAAAAACTTTATAAATGCAGTTCAAGCAATTTACCATAAACAAATGGCTAGAATAATCCTAAACGTAGATTATACAGAAAATTTTGATATCAAAAAAGGTACAAGGCAGGGGTGTCCATTATTCCCACTGCTATTTATATTAACATTGGAAGTATTGACCAGAAATATTAGACAAGACATAGAAATTAAAGGATTGGAGATAAAAGAACAAAAATATAAATTACAAGCCTTTGCGGATGACTTGGTTTTTATTTTGGAGGAGCCACTTGAAACAGTACTAAACTGTTGGAGAAAACAGAAAAGTTTGGACAACTGGCAGGTTTGAAAATAAATATAGATAAGACCAAAGTATTAACAAAAAACTTAACAGACTCAAAACTCAACTTACAAAAAAGACAAACCTACAAATAACTAAAAAGATTAGGTATCTAGGAATCCATTTAACAGCAAGATGTACAACATTAAAAGAAGATAACTATGAAAGATAGTTGAAACAAATAAAATTGGACTTGGAAAAGTGGAAAAATCTTCAGCTGTCGCTGTTAGGAAGAATAGCTACAGTTAAAATGAATATTTTACCAAAAGTACTCTTCCTATTTGAAATAATCCCTGTAAAATTGGGAAAGGTTTTCTTTGATGATCTAAATGCAACAATATTGAGATTTATCGGCAAAGGAAGAAAGCACAAATTAAAGTGAAAATGTTACAAGAAGCTAAAAATAGTGGAGGATTTGGACTCCCGGACTGGAGACTATATTATCAAGTAGCCATTCTACATGGCTTAAAGAATGGATTACGGTGAGAAATAAAAGACTATTGTACCTAGAGGGGCATGACCTACAAATTGGTTGGCATGCCTTTCTATGGTACGAGAAAAGTAAAGCACATAGATACTTCCAGAATCACTTTATAAGGAATGTACTCCTTTCAGAATGGGAAAAAATAAAGCAGAAAATCTATATTAAACTACCTGAGTGGCTTTCAACAATGGAAGCTTTTGCTTACCCAAACTTAATTAACTATGACAAAGTTGTTACTTACAAAGATATCCTATATAAGGAAGGAAAATTGAAAGACAGACAAGACTTACATCAACATGGTATTGACTTAGCATGGGGGGTCATATTTGTAAATTCAGACAAGATATAGAAAAGATGCAAAGACAATGGGATTTTATAAAGAACAGGCAGAATTTGATGATGATGATGATGATGATGATGATGATAATGATAATGATAATAATAATAATAATAATAATAATAATAATAATAATAATAATAATAATAATAAGTTGGAAGGGACCTTGGAGATCATCTAGTCCAACCCCCTGCTCAGGCAGGAAACCCTATACCATTTCGGACAAATGGCTGTCCAGTCTCTTCTTAAAAACTTCCAGTGTTGGAGCATTCACAGCTTCTGACCACGCCCCCAGAAAAGATGGCCGCTCGTAGCTGATCACGGAGATCGAGGGGAGCGAGTTTGGCATGGGGTCCTGCATGGGGCTGCTGTTCTCTAACCCGGATGCTGTTCTCTAACCCGGATGGAGCCCCTATGAGTGCTGGAGATGATGGCGGGGCGGCACTAGAGGGGGAGGCGAGGCGGCGGGGCGTCAAGGCTCCCAGACATGAAATAACCAAACGGGACGGCTCGGTCAGGTAGGCGGACGACTTACAACGGCCAGCAATGGCCAGTGGCATCCCACGGCAGCCTGCAAAGCGGCCGACGTTGGGCCTGCTACGGCCTGCGGCATGCAGCTTATGCTGGCTCGTTCAGGCCGGCAGAAGACATACAACAGCCAGCGGCAGCCGGTGGCATCTTACGGCAGCCTGCAATTCGGCCAGGAAAGGGCCTACTATGGCACGCGGCATGCGATGGCCTGCAACGGACCTGCAACGGCCTGAAGAGGCAGTCCGGTCCTGCAGCTGCCTGCGGGGCAAAAAACTGGGGCAAAAAACATGGGCAAAAAACTTTGGATATTCTATAGATTTGGAAGACTGGCAAAAATTATGGGATAGAAATATTAAATTGACTAAAGCAGTTTCATATAAAGAAAATTTGTATAAAATGCTTTATAGATGGCATATGACACCAGTAAGATTAGCTAAAATGTCCAAAAATACTTCGAATAATTGCTGGAAATGTAAACAAAGGCCAGGAACCTACTACCATATCTGGTGGGTATGCCCTAAAGTGAAAAAGTTCTGGCTTAAGATACATACATGGGTGGAAAAGATGACTAAAACACAGATAGAACTTAAACCAGAACTGTTTCTGTTAGGAATATTAGGAGCTAAGTATGAGAAGGAGAACGAGTATTTAATATTGCATGTATTGACAGCAGCGAGAACAGCATTTGCCCAATACTGGAAAAATGAAAACCTACCAACTGAAGAGATCTTAATCAAGAAAATTTTAGAGTGTACGTAAATGGATAGATTAACCTTAGAGATCAAAGAGAAAGAGAATTCAATTTATTTTAAAACATGGGATAAATTTTACCAATGGTTAGGAAAATGAACTAGCGAGAAATGTGCAAAATCTCGAGCAGTGATGAGGGAGACGATGGCTTCAGTTCAAACGTTTATTTAACTCAGCCCGGACGGGGTGAAATGGTACAACGAGCCTTTATATAGGCAACTGTCAAACTAATCAACAAATCAGGGACGGGTGTTTTCCCGCCGAGGGGCCGTGCCCAATGATCAGCTGGCAGCTTTTGACATTCCTTTAGTGATAGCGCATGCGCCGCTGAGCCGGGGAACCCCGTCAGCTGGCTGGCGCTTCAGCTGGGAACCTGGGTAATCCTAGCCGGTGTTTTGACAGCTAGCGGCTGTCAGTTGGCTGGTGGATCTGCGCTTGCACGACTTTGACAGCTTGTGGCTGCTGCCACTTTGACAGCTCGCGGCTGCTGCTGCTTTGACAGCTCGCGGCTGCTACTACGCATGGGTGACTTTTGACAGCTGTCAGTGTCAACGGAGGGTTGCGCATGCGTGTTGGGGCTGACGGCCTTCTGACAGCTGTCAGTGCGGCCACGTGGAGCGGCCTTTGACAGCTGTCATTCCTGCGAGGAATACACTACACCCCTTTCCCCCCCCTTGATCGAACAGTGGAACTGGAACATGTTTAACTACGGCTGGTTGTTTGTCGGCGTGCCTCCGGCCCACTCAAAGTCCATCAGGTATGCAGGGGGTCGTCGGGTCCTTTTGGAGCGACGGAGTGGTGGCTCTTCGTCTGCCATGGAATTTTCCTCAGGGGGCAGGGTTTGTGGATCGGGGGGTGTTTGGGCGTTAACGGGGTGATCGCTACCGGGTTGGTCAGTTTCTTCTGATATTGGCCTCGGAGGGGTGTTGAGAGGTGCCCTGGGGCGCAGCTGGTCTGTGTGTCTTTGAAGAGTGAGCCTCCCCCCGATGTTTATGGTGTAGGAGAGGGGGCCGGTTTGTTCTAGGATAACCCCCTGAGTCCATTTATCCCTTCCCCCATAGTTGCGGGCCCAGACATTTTGTCCCTGAGTGAAAGTCCTTGAAGGCGGATAGATGGTTTTTTCGGCTGCAGGTCTGTCAGGGTGGAGTCACCAGCCGGCGACCCCAGCGGATTTCGCGGGGGATTTACCGGTGGTAGATACGGGCGTGGTGTGGGCGAGGAGGAAACGGGCGAGTCGGAGGTGCCAGTCTCCGGTGACGAGTCTTCGGAGGGAGTCCTTGGTGGTCTTCACCATGACCTCTGCAAGGCCATTGGTCGACGGGTGAAAGGGGGCCGACGTGGCGTGTCTAATACAATTGTTCATCATGAAGATCTGAAATTCATGGGAGGTAAATTGAGGCACATTGTCAGTGATTATCACGGGAAGACCGTGTGTCACGAAACCCCCCCTTAGAGCCTGGATGGTGGCACTTGTTGTGGTGCTAGAAACCGGGAGAACCTCCAACCACTTAGAGAAGCTGTCTACAATAATGAGAAAGACTTGTCCCTGGAAGGGGCCAGCGAAGTCGACGTGGATGCAGGACCAGGGGTTTTTTGTAGTTTCCCATTTGTGAATACGGGAATGGGGAGGCGCTGGTCTGGTTTGCTGGCACAGGTAGCAGCCAGCTACGTGTGCCTCGATGTCTTTGTCAATTGATGGCCACCAATTAGCTACGTTCTAAGGCTTTCATTTTTATGATGCCAGGGTGTCCGTCGTGCAAGGTTTGGAGGACTTTGGGTCTGTGACATGGTGGCACTATCACCCTGCAACCCCATAGTATACAGCCTAAATGGGTGGTGAGCTCGTGATGTTTTACAAAATAAGGTTGGAAGGTGGGGCCGGGGCACGTAGATTGCCAGCCTGACGATGCCCATGCTAGAATTCTGCTGAGTATCGGGTCCCTGCCGGTGGCGGACGCGATGTCCTTAGCTGTCACCGGGCATTCTGAGAGTTCCTGAATGGCTAGGATGTGACCTGCTGGGGCTGGGTCTGGGTCTATTTGGGGCAGGGGCAGCCTACTGAGGCCGTCTGCATTGGACATCTCTTTGCCTGGTTTATAGATTAATTGGTAGGAATATGCGGAGAGAAAAGTAGTCCATCGCAGCATGTGAGGGGACAATATTTGGTGGGTTTGGCGGTCCCACGTGAACAGCCCAAGGAGAGGCTTGTGGTCCGTGTAAATGGTGAAGGGTCTGCCATAGAGATAATCGTGGAACTTTTTAATTTCAGCTACTATGGCCAGTGCCTCTTTATCTATTTGGGCATAGTTGCGCTCTGCCTTCGAGAGGGTCCTTGAGTAATACGCTACTGGGGCTTGTGTACCGTCGCTAAATGTGTGGCTTAGAACCGCTCCGATTCCATATGGGGATGCATTGCAAGCGATGCCTAGGGGTTTGTCCTCATTGTAATGCGAAATGGTGGTATTGCTTGACAGTAATTGTTTAAGTTTTATAAAACTGTCATTGTGAGCAACAGTCCACTGCCAGGACGCTCCCTTGTCCAGCAATCTATGGAGGGGCTCTGCGATCGTCGCTTTTCCGGGCAGGAAAGCGTGATAAAAGTTCAGGAGCCCCAGGAATGCCTGGAGCTCTCTTTTATTCTTGGGTGCGGTGGCGGCCCTGATGGCTTGGATTTTCGAATTTGTAGGGTGAATGCCTTTGAAGTCTATCCTGTATCATAAAAATTCAGTAGAGGGGACCCCGATAGAACATTTTTCCCATTTTAGCTTTAATCCGGCTGCACAGAACCTACTCAGAACTTCGTGCAGCCTGGCTGCCAGCATACATTCGGAGTCTCCCGCGATGAGCACGTCATCGAAGTATGGGCATACTCCGGGAATCCCCTTTAAGGTTCGTTCCATGACCTCCTGGAAAATTCCAGGTGCCACAGATATGCCAAATTGGAGGTGGTTCACTCTGAACGCCCCGCGATGGGTGACTATAGTTTGGGCGTCTGCAGTCTCTCTGCTGACAGGGAGCTGCAGGAATGCATGCGCTATGTCTAATTTTGCGAAAAGGGAGCCGGAACCAATTTCTGACAGGACATCCCTGACAGCGGGAACGGGGTACGCGTGGGGGTTCAATGCACGGTTGAGGGTGGCCTTATAATCCACGCAGATCCTCACGTCCCCATTTGGTTTGACAGGCGTCACTATGGGAGTCTCCCAAGTTCTGCTGTCAGTGGGTTCTAAGACTCCTAGGGCGACTAGGCGATCTAATTCCTTATCTATTTTTTGCTTTAGCGCGAAGGGGACCCTTCTAGCCTTAATTCTGATTGGCCCAACCTCTGGTTTGAGTTTGAGGTCGATAGGCGGGCTGTTGTATCTACCTAAGGTTCCATCGAAAACATCTGCAAAGATTTTGCAGACGCCCTCTAACGACTGTGGTTGAATTTGGTTTGTCCCTTCTAGGCGGATGTCTAATGCTTCAAACCAGTCCAAACTGATAAGGCTGGTCCGGGGGTGCTCGGTTATCTGGGCTAAAAGGTTCCCTTTGAATTTCTTGAATTCAATTTTTAGGTCGGCCTATCCCTTTAATTCTATAGGAGCGCCCTGGAAATCTGCTAGCAGGACCTTGGAAGGTTGCAAGGGAATGCGGCGTTTGCTTTTAGATGCTATTTTTTGGAGCGTGTCCCATGATAGGATGGAGACGGAAGACCCTGAGTCGACCTCCATCTCACAAGGGACCCCCTGAATTTTGACCCAGGCCTTGACCTTAGCATGAATGAGGTGTGTGGCAGTGGGTTTGGCTTGGGAAAGTACGGACCCTACAGACCCTTGGGGATAGCAGGGGGACTTAGTCCTACCTGCGGGGATCTTGTCAAGCTCGTGGAGGGTCTCCCGGTTTTGACTGCGGCATGCTGAACGGATGTGGCCGGTCTTTCCACAACCATGGCACTTCGCGTTCCTGAAGCGACAGGTGGCTCTGTTGCCTGCCGGAGGTTTTTTCGTGCTGGGACCCACTGGTCTGTTCTGTCCGCGGTTTCCTTCCCGACCGGTGGCCATCCGATTGAATCGGGAGAGGATTGCGTCTACTCCGGAGCCGGTCTCCGGGGGTCCTTGGTCAGCTTCCCGGGCTTGATGGACCGAGGCGCCGGGGTTGTCGCTGAACGCCGGGGGGTCTTCTCGGTGGCTGTCCTCATAGGCCATTATCTCGAGCGTGAGCTCCGCAAGGTCCATTGTGGGTCTTGCCACAAGTTTCCTCTGGAGGCGTTCGTTCTGGAGGCCGGCAATGACCTGATTCCGGATGCGGTCCTCCAGGTCCGGGAAATGGCATTTCCGAGCGGCGTGCCAGACCCCGGTGATGAAGGCAGTGGAAGGTTCACCTGGTTGCTGGCGACGGCAGGCGAAATGGAGTTGCCAATACAGCTCTGATCACCTGGGCATGAAATGTTTGCTGAGGCGATCTGTTAGCTCAGCGTATGGCACTGTGGCGATCGGGTCCGGGCTGCAAAGTCCCACGGCGATATCATACATTGCCGGCCCGCTGAGGCATAGGAGCGCGGCGGCCTTGTGGCGGTCCTCGGTGATTTTTTTTTTTTTTTATTGAAAAGTTTTACAATACAATTTTCCATTAAAAACCCCCATCCCCCTCCACCCTCCCCTCCCTACCTCCCCCCTACCTCTTCCCTCCCCCCTTCCCTCCCCCCTTCCCCCCTCCCTCTTCCCTCCCCTCCCTCCCCCCCACCCCCCTCCCCCCCCGGACTTCCCAGAGCTAAATACAAGGTATATATATATAAAAGCAATCATAAGCAACCATATACTAACAACCATAAATTCTAAAATCCATCACTCTCTAACTTATATAAAAACAAACAAAACTTAACATTATTAAATATATATAAAAAAAAATAGGAAAAGAAAAGAAAAAACACGAAAGAAGACTTATTCGAATGCTAGATAAAACTTCTTAACCCTATACTTATTCTGGATAAACTCAATCCACTTTCTCCATTCCATAATATAACGTTCTTGCGAGTGATCTTTCAAATAAGCCGATATCTTCGCCATCTCTGCCAGGTCGGAAACCTTTAAAGTCCATTCTTCTATAGTCGGCAGCTCCTCTTTCTTCCAATATTGTCCTATCAAAAGTCTTGCTGCCGTGACTAAATTCAGCATCAACTTGGAGTCCACCACTGTAGCATCAACAATTATTCCCAACAAAAAAAATTGCGGACAAAACTTTATCCTCCTTTTAAAGATCTTCTGTATATTCCACCAAATTTTAATCCAAAAGGCCTTAACCTTTTTACATGTCCACCATATGTGAAAATATGTTGCATCTTCAACCCCGCACCTCCAACACTTAGGCTGATAATTCGGGTACATACTTGCAAGCTTTTTAGGATCTAAATGCCATCTATAAAACATCTTATAAAAATTCTCTCTTAAATTTTGAGCTTGAGTAAATTTCACATTCCTCACCCAGATCTTCTCCCACATGTCCATTGTAATAACTTCCTGGATATTTTGGGCCCATTTTATCATACAGTCCTTAACAAGCTCTGTTTCTGAATCAATCTCTATCAATGCAAGATATATCCGTTTAATGTGTGCAGGTCCCTGATTTCTAATTTGCTTTATCAGATTTTCATCAATCGTTGCAAATCCAATTTTCTGGTCTTCTTTCCACCTGGCCCGTAACTGAGTATATTGAAACCATGTTTGAACAACCTTCTCTTCTCGCAAGAAGCTATATGATTTCAAGCACCAAACATTCCTTTCCAAACTTAAAATTTCCTTGTAGGTAGTCTCATCGTGTTTGAAACCAGCATGTATATTTTCTATTGCGTGTTTTGGAATTGCCCACAATGGTATCTTACAACTTAGCTTATGTCTATACTTCTTCCAAACTCTCAGCAATGCCTGTCTTAAAATATGCGTCCTAAACACAGTACCTACCTTCTTATCATACAACAAATATGCATGCCAGCCAAACAACAAATCATGGCCCTCAAGATTTAATAACCTCGATTGCGTCAAATTGATCCAATCACTTATTCCTACTAATGCAGCAGCTTCATAATATAATTTAAAATTAGGCAATTTAAGGCCACCTCTCTCACGAATATCCTGCATAATCTTAAGTTTAACTCGTGGCTTTTTCCCTGCCCACACAAATTTATTGATACCACGCTGCCATTCCTCCAAATTAGAGTCTTTCTTAAGAATCGGTATCATTTGGAATAAAAATAAAAATTTGGGCAGGACATTCATTTTCACTGCTGCAATCCGTCCCAACAAAGTCAATTGCAATTTTTGCCAACTCTCCAATTCTTTTTGAATTTTCCCCCACAATTTTTCATAATTATTTTTATATAGCTTTGTATTCGAGGGCGACAAAATTACCCCCAAATATTTAACCCTTTTAACAATCTCAAATCCAGTTAATCCTTCCAAGAAGGCCTTCTGTGAAACTGTCATGTTTCTAGCCAAAATTTTAGTTTTCTGTATGTTTACTTTAAATCCAGAAACCTTCCCATATTGTGTTATTATCTCTATCAGGTCCACAACAGAGTTCTCTGGCTGGGTCACTGTAACAACCAGATCATCTGCAAATGCTCTCAATCTATAGTCCTGATCTCCAACTTGTATCCCCTTAATTTTTTCCGAATTCCGAATCTTGTTCAATAATATCTCTAAAGTTAATACAAATAACAAGGGCGATAACGGACATCCTTGCCTTGTACCCTTCTCAATATTACATACTGCCGTCAGACTATTGTTAACTATGATTCGGGCAGTTTGCTTTTGATATAATGCCCTAATCGGCTGTAAGAAATTTTCCCCAAAATCCATTTTATCTAACATTCTCAACAGAAATTGCCAATTCAATTGATCAAAAGCCTTTTCAGCATCTAAAAAGATTAGCGCTGCAGAGATCTGGTTGTGCCTTTCCAAATACTCTAACACATCAACTATATGTCTAACATTATTTTTCATTTGCCTACCACTAATAAACCCCGTTTGATCCCCATGAATCACCTGTTGCAGAACCCTCATCAGTCTATTAGCCAAAACCTTAGCAAATATCTTATAATCTGTATTTAAAAGCGAAATTGGTCTGTAATTTTTAACTTGAGTAGCATCCTGATCTTCCTTCGGAATCAATGAGATAAAAGCTGTTCTCCAAGACGGTGGCACCTTTCCCCTCGGTGATTTTATTCACAACGAGGTACCCCTCGACTTGGCCCCAATGCGACTCCCAGCCTTCAGGGTGGCGGACGTCGAATTCTCTAACATGCCCGAGATTTGCCATGTTGGATCAGCGGTACCGTGGCACTAAGAAGGTTGACCTGCCCTCAGCCAGTGACTTAGCTAGTGACTTCACCGATATCGAGCAGCTGGGACGGAGTTCCTTCTTGGCCGTGACTTCAGCTCAGTTGTACCGCCATCCCACCTTTGTTGCCAGGTGCAAAATCTTGAGCAGTGATGAGGGAGACGATGGCTTCAGTTCAAACGTTTATTTAACTCAGCCTGGACGGGGTGAAACGGTACAACGAGCCTTTATATAGGCAACTGTCAAACTAATCAACAAATCAGGGACGGGTGTTTTCCCGCCGAGGGGCCGTGCCCAATGATCAGCTGGCAGCTTTTGACATTCCCTTAGTGATAGCGCATGCGCCACTGAGCCGGGGAACCCCGTCAGCCGGCTGGCGCTTCAGCTGGGAACCCGGGTAATCCTAGCTGGTGTTTTGACAGCTAGCAGCTGTCAGTTGGCTGGTGGATCTGCGCTTGCGCGACTTTGACAGCTCGCGGCTGCTGCCACTTTAACAGCTCGTGGCTGCTGCCGCTTTGACAGCTCGCGGCTGCTACTACGCATGCGTGGCTTTTTACAGCTGTCAGTGTCAACGGAGGGTTGCGCATGTGTGTTGGGGCTGACGGCCTTCTGACAGCTGTCAGTGTGGCCACGTGGAGCGGCCTTTGACAGCTGTCATTCCTGCGAGGAATACACTACAAAATGTATGTGATATGTTATTTTGAATATATATTAGTAAAGAGAATGATATGTATTGATTAACTGATACTGTTTATGATTATCGTTTAGCGTATATATTACAGCTATTTACTGTTATATTTATTTATTTTTTTATTTTAATTCCATTTATATCCCGCCCTTCTCCGAAGACTCAGGGCGGCTTACAAGCTTAGCAGTAGCCTTCATTCTATGTATATGCCTGCTTATTAGGGCTTTCATACACCCCCCAAGCGGCATTATTACAAAGTCAGCTTAATTGCCCCCAACAATCTGGGTCCTCATTTTAATTAGCATTAATTGAACATATGTACCTGGACAATAGTCTGTATGCTAAAGCTTGAAAATGTTATTGTGGGGGTTACACCAATGTTGTTCCCAACCCCGTCCCTACCCCAATCCTGATCCTAACCCTACCCTGAACCTTAATCCCTACCCTGTATCTATCCCTTCCGTAACCTTATAAATTCAACAAAACTTTTATATATAAAAAAACAGGGATATCAGATTGGGGCTGCAAAAATCTAGAGAACCACAAGATGGTAGCAGAAATCTATTTTCAAGATTATTTTCAAGATGATCTAGTGATCATCCAGGATTTTGCAGCATGTTATCTATTGACTTAAGATCACACTGGGGACCCCAATATCCATTGCTAAGCAAGATGATTGTTAAATGAGTCCTGACTGATTTTTGCCATAGTTGTTAGGTAGATCCCTGCAGTTGTTAAGTGAATCACATGGCTGTTAAGCAACTTCAGTTTCTCCCATTGGCTTTACTTGTTGGAAGCTGGCTGGAAAGATCTCAAATGGCAATTACATGACCTAGGACAGAACAGCTGTTGTAAATACATGTGCCATGATTCTGATAGATGAAACCCTTCAAAAGAACTTCAAGGCATTGTTTTCCTTAAAGAATCTTTTATTTTGGAAAGAAAGTATCGGCACTACATAGCTGAACCCAAAAACTAAATTCCCTTCCCTCTGATACAAAGTAACAAAGTGCAATTCCCACCCCCAATAAACTGTCGTAAATCACATTCCCCAATTAGCTTAAAGCGCGGGCTTTCTCCTTAGCTCCAGAGCCCACCAAAACATTATCAGCTTATCCTTGGCTTCCCACCACAGCATTATGTTATGGCTAGCTGAGTTTACATTCTAACCCCCCCTCTCTGCTGCACCTACTTTCTAAAGCAAGAAAAAGCATGTTAAAGGGATAGAGAAAATAGCTGCATTTTCATCAGTTGTCAAAGCGGGAACATCCAATGTTAGCAGCATTGACATCCAGCCCCCCCTTACAAAAAGGACAAATCCTGTAATTCAAGCAAAGTTATAGGTTAGGGGTTGTCCCTTGGTTTATTAGGGTGTTTCTCATAGAATCTATTAATGAGTCTGTTGTTACATCACTAGATTTTACCCATGTGGTTTCAGACAATGGATATCCTTTCTACTTCACTAAGTACTGTAACTTTCCCTTAAAAAAATCTAGAATGAAGAATACACTTCACTTCGTAATGAGTCTGTCCAGCTACCATGAGAGGTCCAGGTGCCTTCTTAGGGGGGACGTTGTAAGGGAGAACCCTGAAAAGGTTTCAGTAGGCTACAATAGAACACAGGGTGGACTTTCCCTAGGAGTCTGGGAAGTTATAATTCTACTGTGACTAGGTTAATGATTCTCACTATGGGGAAGGGACCCAGGTACTTCTGTCCTAACTTCTTACTAGGCAACTTAAGTCATAAATATTTTGTAGATAAATAGACTTTTTCCCCAACTTGGAATGATCTTTGGGCAGCCCTTTTTATCGGTTTGCTTTTTATACATCTCAGAAGCCTTTTTCAGAGTGATTTTAGTGTTTTTCCATACCTTCTCTCAGCCCCTCACCGACTGGTCAAGCGTTTGGGAAGTAGACAGCCCCTGAGGATATTCAGGTATTGGGTGAACTCTTTTCCTGTGGCAACTTTAAAAGGTGTAAAACCAGTGCTACTGTGAACAGAGTTATTGTAAGCCACCTCTGCAAAAGGGAGGAGGTCAGGCTATCAGTTCATTTGCTGATATTCCACATAGCATCTGAGATACTGCTCCACCATTGAGTTCGCTGATTCAGCCACCCCATTTGTAGATGGGTGAAAAGCCAATGATAGACCTTGCAACGAGCCAAATATTTTGAGGAAACCCTTCCACAACCTGTCAGTAAATTGCATCCCTCTGTCCTAGATTATTCGCTTTGGTGTGCCATGCAGTCTGTAGATATATTTTAAAAACATCTTGCTTAATTTTTGGGCTGACGGGAGTCCTTTGCAGGCGATGAAATGAGCTTGTTTTGAAAATAGGTCTATCATAGTCCAAATCATTGTATTCCCCTATTTTTAGGTAGTTCTACTATAAAATCCATAGCAATTTCTTCCCATGGTTGGGAAGGATCCGCAACTGGTTGTAATAGTCCAGGGGTTTTTCCAGGAATTCTTTTCATGGTGGCACATACAGCACAGCTCTTCACATAGTTCTCTATGTCCCGTTTTAAACCCGGCCACCAAAATTGCCGATGAACCAGATGCAGTGTTTTTAAAACAAAGTGTCCAGCTTATTTCACATCATGACTGTGCCAAAAAGCGTTAAGGCAGAGGGTTTCAGGCAGATACAACTTCCTCCCTTTGTAAGCCAAACCATCCCTGCACATCAAGGAGGTTTGATTTTCCTTGCCCCAGGGTCATCAGGTTTTGGAATTTTCAAAGATGGGCGTTAGTTCAGAAGCAGCTTGTGGTGTAGATATAATTGCTTCATTAACCTCTTCACGCTGGCTCTTGTATTGAGGTAATCTGGATAAAGCGTCAGCTAAAAAGTCCCCCCTCCCCTAGTATGTACTTCAGGCTGAAGTTAAATCGGTTAAAGTATTGCGCCCACCGTACTTATTTCGGGGACAGTTTGTGGGGAGTTTTCAGTGCCTCTAGGTTTTTGTGATCAGTCCATACCTTGAAAGGCACCTTGCTTCCCTCTAGGTAATGCCACCAGTTTAATAGAGTCCAGCAGATTGCGAAGGCTTCCTTCTTCCACACCTTCTCTCGCAATTGGTGAATTTTTTCGAGGTGTAGGCACAGGGCTGTAGGACTCTGACATGATGCTTTTGCAATAGTACAACTCCAATGGCCACATCACTGGCATCGGATTGAATCACAAAGGCTTTCCTCGGAGAAGGATACTTTAGGACTGGTTCGACCGAAAATAGTCTTTTTAAATTCTCAAAAGCAGTTTGACGGTACATAGTCCATGCTAGCGGATGGTCCAGTCACAGCTTTCCCCTCTCTTTTCCTGTTTTCAGTAAGTCTGTGAGGAATAAAGCAATTTCAGCAAAGGAAGGGATGAACTGTTGGTAAAAGTTAGCAAATCCCAGAAAGCGCTGAAGCTCCTTGCGAGTCTTTGGGGGTTGCCATTTTATTATGGCTTTCACTTTAGCTGGGTCCATTTCAATGCCCTCACTGGAAATTCTGTAGCCAAGATAATCTAGTCAGGTCTGATGGAACTCACACTTTGATAGTTTAACATAAAGTTTGGCATTCAACAGTTTCTTTAGCACTTATTGCACTAGTTTTATGTGGTCAGCTGTATTTGTGCTGTATATCAGGATATCATCAAGATACATCAAAACTCCTTTGTATAAATCAGGGGTCGGCAATCTTAAACACTCAAACAGCCATTTGGACCCATTTCGCACAGAAAAGAAAACACTGGGAGCCACAAAACTCTTTTGACATCTAAAATGAAGATAACACTGCATATATCGTTTTTTTACCTTTTTGCTATGTATAAAAAAATGATAGTGTGTTGCATTTATGAAATCAATGAACTGCTACAAAGAAAACAATTTTTTTTTCTGCATGGGACAAAAACATTTTGAACTCCCAAAAAAAGATGCTGGGTCAAAGGTTACTTTCAAATAAAATACTCAATTGTCTATTTGAGTCCTTCTCGTATTTATGAAATAAAAAGCCGGTGCAAACTATAAAAACTACAAACAAAAAAATAGAAAAGAAAAAACTTGTGGGGAAAAAGAGAAAAGGACAGGAGAAAGAGGGGAAAAAAACCTTTCTCCTTCATCCCAACAAGTAAAAACAATTTTAGTAGCTTGTGTACCATCTTTAAATACAGCATAATTATCCCCATACCTCATCTCTTAATTAAAAAAACCATCAAAATATTTCATTAAACATTCTTTACTAAAAGTCCAGTAAGGACAACCACATATATTCATAATCTCTCTCTCTCTCCCTCTCCCTCTCTCTCCCCCTCCCTCCCTCTCTATCCCCCCTCTCTCTCCCTCTCCCTCTCTCCCTCCCTCTCTCTCACTTTCCCTCCCTCCCTCTCTCTCTCTTCAACCATGATCCCCCCTCCCCAGCCATCCAGCCACCATCGCCAATCTTCTCCTCACCTGGGCAGCTGGCCTCATGCTCTTCTCCTCCTCCTCCTCCACACTCAGTCAGCTACTAGTGGCTTGGGTGGCTCTGCTCCATCCGAGTTGAAGAAAATGGAGGCATAGCAGAAAGCAGCTTTCTTCAACTTGGACGGAACAGAGCCACTCAAGCCGCTAGTAGCTGATTGAGTGCAGAGGAGGAAGAGGAGGAGGGGAGCGTGAGGCCAGCTGCTCAGGTGAGGAGAAGATCAGCAATGGTGGCTGGCTGGCTGAGGAAGAGGGATCATGGCCGCTCAGGGGCTCTGCAAAGCCTCATGGCAGTGGTATTGGCAGCTCCCCCCACCCAGCCCATTACCCCAGCTCCTTATAAGCTTTGGAGAACCCCCCCTACACCCTCGATCGGACCCACATGGCACCTTCTTTCCAGGTCCACGACCGCAGTCCTCCATCTCTTCCTTCACCGCCATGTGCAGTCCCAAAAAGAAAAGAAGTTCATGGGCAGTCCCACAAACAAAAGAAGTGGGATTAAAATTTTCAATCAATCAATTCCAACTTCCCACAGGAAAAAAAAAGATTTGCCAAGTTGGAATTGATTCATTGAACCTTTTAGTCCCATTTCTTTTCTTTTTTTTGTGGGACTGCAAATGGTGGAGGAGGACTGGGAACTGTCCTGTTGGTGGCTGTGGCATTCCCAGTTGATGTAGACTTCCCAACGGTTGCTGCTTATTCAGGGGCTGGTACCAGCCCCACTGCTGTGGCACCCCCCCACCTGCTGCAGACCTCTCAGTGACGGTGGCTGTGGTATCCCCAATGGTTGCAGGGGACCCAACAGCTGTGGTGCTCTCATCTGTTGCTGCCCACCCAACAGATCATGCAGCTGTTGCATTATGTCATGTTGAACACTCACATCTGAGTCTTCCCCCTGCGTAGGCTTCAGGATTGGGTGGTGCCAATGGAGAAGCTCTGGGCTGTGTGACTGATAGTAGCAACAGTCAAGGCTTTCATGGTACCTGTGGCGATCTGGGCTTCTAGAGGAATGACAACATCTCGGGCCACTGTGATTAGAGTGGTGGACTGGAACTGTTGCTCCTTGCATGGCTGGAGGTTAATGTTGGTGGCTTCAAAGATGGGGAAGCTGCTTGTGCTCCATAGTTGGGGTGGGGGCTTCTTTTAGGTACAGATGGGGTCTAAACCACCAATTTTCCTTCTCCATCTTGAGATCTTCCCTGAGTCTTTGTCAGCCTGTCCCTTGACTCCAGGATGGTGCCTGGAGCTCAGGACCCCAATGTGGTTAAGGTAGAAAATGGTAGTTTTGGATTAATTACCCCCCGTTGATAGGGCTCGCAACTTGGGCGTCCTCCTGGATTCACAGCTCAATTTTGAAGATCACATAGGATCCGTGACCAGAGGGGCTTTTCCCAGGTTCGCCTGGTGCGCCAGTTGTGACCCTATCTGGACCGAGATTCCCTACGCACAGTCACCCATGCACTCGTGACCTCCCGGTTGGACTACTACAATGCTTTCTATATGGGGCTGCCCTCGAGGACCGCTTGGAGGCTTCAGCTGGTGCAGAATGCTGCTGCGCGAGTGGTGATGGGGGTTTCCCGATACTCCCATGTAACACCTCTACTCCGTGAGCTACATTGGCTTCCGGTTGCCCTCTGGGTGAGATTCAAGGTGCTGGTGATGACCTATAAAGCCCTAAATGGCTTGGGTCCGGGATATTTGAAGGAACACCTACTGCCGGCATCAAGTTCCCTTCATCCTGTGCACTCCCACTTGGAGGGCCTTCTCAGGGTGCCGCCTGTAAAAGACTGCCGGCGGATAACACCCAGGGGGAGGGCCTTCTCAGTGGGTGCACCTGCCCTTTGGAACCAGCTACCCATGGAGCTTTGGACTTCCCCTGACCTTCAGTCATTCCGCTGGGACCTGAAGACCTGGCTCTTTGAGCTTTCCAGCCCAGGCTGAGAGGGTTTTGTTTTTCCCCCCCTCAGGAACATCTGCTGCAGCAGTTAGAGCTGAATTGGGAATTCATACAATTCAGGCGTTATCTAAAATTAGAGCTTATAACTACTGGTGCAAAGTTAATGAAATGGAGACTGATAGACTCCCCAAATTATGCCTACTAGAGCAAATAAAAGTGCAATTACAAATCTCCTGGATCACCAAACTAAAAAATTTTGTAAGAAGCTGTGGCCTTTCTGTTTCTTGCGTAACAGGAGAACAATCTAAAAAAAGAGTTGCCCAAAGAATTAAGGATATAGAAGCACAAACTGATATAGCTATCCTTAGTAAGGTGGGTAACTTGAAATGGCTGAGTAAATACAAATGTACTTTTCAAGTGGACAGTTATTTGAAGTTACAACTCCCAAAACATCTTAGGGAGATATTTATGAGAGCGAGATTCGAACAGCTTGATACAATGGTCAGATATGGGAGATTTCATGCTATACCGTACAATGAGCATCTCTGCATTTGCGGAGCGGCAGAGGTAGAGGACCTGGCTCACATCCTATTTGACTGTTGTTTGTATAAGAGGGTGAGAGACAGGTATCTTTGTCTATATACCAAACGAATGACCCATTGGGATCCCCATATCAAAATAACTTACCTTATGTCCGGCCAGAACTTGAAAATAACATCCAACGTAGCACAGTATTTGAACAAAATGATCCAGTTAAGATCTGCATATGTGGGACTGATTGGGGTAGATTGTAAGGGCGACTCCGAAATATAATGTTTCCATATTTTATCTATATCTTAAAATTGCATTTTATTACTATTTTAACTTAAATTGTATTTTAATTCCATTTTAAATTGTATTTTATCAAATTCCATTTCGGATTGCTTTTATCTAGTTTTGGTGATGGTTTGTTGCTGGAACTTTGTACTTTGATATGGCCCAAGGGCTAATCAATAAAGTTGTTGTTGTTGTTGTTTTCCCCCCTCAGGGATCAAATTTAATTATTTTAACTGTTTTTAACTCTTGTATTGTATTGATGTTTTTAAATACTTTGTAAACCGCCCTGAGTCCTACGGGAAAAGGGCGGTATATAAATTCAATAAACTTAAACTTAAACTTAATGTTATGGTTCTGATAGATCAGGGGTGTCAAACTCAATTTCTTTGAGGGCCACATCAGTATTGCGATTGCCCTTGGGGGGGCTCGGTGGGTGTGACCAGGGTAGGCATGGCCTACTGGGTGGGCATGGCCAACTGTACATCATTTGTGTCAAGGGTGCCTATAGGGGTCTAGGCAGGAATGGGACAGATCTGAGGATCTCTGGCAGAAAGGGGTGTATTATGTCGTGGGCTCTGTTGAGCAGGAATGAAGACACACAGCTGAGTACAGAGAAATTCATTCTTTTATTTAAGCTGGAACTGTACTGGGGATTTGGGGTGCACCCCGCCACAATATATAGCCAAACCCTTGGGTAGCAACCAATCACATTGAACCCATGCTTGCCCCCCAAGGTTGAACAATTGCAGGACCGGAGATGTCCTGTTTGGGTTGCTGGAGAGCCATTAGCTCTCCAGCAACGCACGTGGTGTGGTACCAAAAGCCCAGTACATAACACCCCTCCCTCCTAAGATCAGGCTATAATCCCCTTGACAATAGTCAAGGCTTAAGAGTCACTCCAACAACCAAAATACATAATAATAAAATAATAACAATAATGCTTGTTAAGCCAAGGTAGTTAGAATTACATTACGCTACCTTTACAGACCTGCCTTGTAGTATGGACTACAATAAGATTAAACAACGGCTAAATGGCTAGTCAATGCAGTAAAGACTACAAAGATATGAAACAACGTCTCAAAGAACATGCTTATCAGCAGTTACAATTCACCCCAATTTCTGTAGGTAGTGATACAAGTGTCACAACATTAAACATCACTTTATTTTACAATATAGTCTCTAAGTTATGCCGGGGGTTTGTGCGGTCTGGAGGAACACCTCGGAGTTCCACTCACTTTGTGGTCTACCAGCTTACCCAGTGGGCTGGGTAGACCCATGTCCCCTTGTGATCCATCGTCCAGGGGAATTGGAATGCTCTGGCTGGCCTCCCCAGGTTGAGTCATTCCTCTAAATTCAAAAACTTGCAAAGGCGTGCGGTCTTTCCTTAGGCCCGCGATAAAGTCTGAAGCTGTCTCTCCGGGAAGCTGCACTCTTGGGTCGAATTTAAAGCACCATGCCATCTCTGACATCTTGGGCTGATGTCGGAGATGGCACACACACACACACACAGCAACATCTCAGCTTTTAGGCCTTCCTCTGCAATCTGGTTGGCTTGTAAATAGTTCTCCACTTGCGAGAGGTAAGACGGCCAATCTTCTGGATGTTTTATATCAAACTCTCTGAGTTTGCCGACCTTCAGCATCTTTCCTCGATTCCTAGGTTCTTGGATCCTGCTTCTTGGGCTCAGGGAATGCGTCCTCTGAGCATGCAATCGCTAGTGTAGCTTTACTAGCCAGCCTAGGGGGGGGGAAGATGCCGCTTCCCTCCAGCATGTAATGCCGCTTCCCTCCTCATGAACTTCAGCCCTTTAGGCGGTGAAGCAGGATCCCATCCTCGTCGCCACTATTATGTCGTGGGTTCTGGTGAGCAGAAATGAAGACACACAGCTGAGTACAGAGAAACTCATTGTTTTATTTAAGCTGGAACTGTACTGGGGACTTGGGGTGCACCCTGCCACAATATATAGCCAAGCCCTCGGTATCAACCAATCAGATTGAACCCATGCTTGCCACCCAAGGTTGACCAATTGCAGGACCGGAGACGTCCTGTCTGGGTTGCTGGAGAGCCGTTAGCTCTCCAGTAACGTGGTGTGGTACCAAAAGCCCAATACATTACAGGGTGGACTGGGGCAAATGCCAAGTCATGGTCCACTGGAGGAGCCTCACTGCTCCTCTCAGGCCATGGGGGGGGGGCTGGACAGTGACATGGGGTGCCTGGAGCCCTGGGCAGCAGAGGTCAAATGCTCAGCACTTAAGGACCCATGGCACTAAGCCCAGCCCCACTTCCTCAACGGGGTGCCCAGCTGCACTTACCTCCTTCTCAAGGCTGCTGCTGCTGCTGTGCTTGCTCTCCTTAGCCAAGTTATTCATGATGGGTACAAGGGCAAAGTCAGAGGGAGGCCCACTCCCTCTCCATGTGAGGAGAACTGGCTTTGTATCCAAAGCTTCCTTAGCAATAGTATGGGTGACCCCCAGGATAGGCCAGGAGGAGGGGGCAAGGGGATGGTGAAAGGGCAGCAGGGCAGGACTAAGGCAGGACTTCCCTCAGACCCTACCTCTCCTTCCTTCTTTCCTTCCTTCCTAAGAATGGTGGGAAAATATTTGAGACGAGGGAGGGAGAAAAACAGGCAAGAAACTCAGCTGGGGAGGTGTCACCCTTCGTGAGGAATGAAAAATGCACCATTGCCTGGAAGTGGTCAGCACATGGCCCTTGCCTACTTCACATATCCGCCTTGGTGGGCTCTGGGGGAGGGGATGCCATGAGCAGCGTGAGAGTTGACATTACCTGCGTAATGCTGCCCAGCCTCCAGCCTGCCCAGTTTCTGCAGGCAATGGGGCAGTCTCTGCACAGCGCTGAGAGGGTGAGCCGGGCAGCATGAATCTGAAGAGAAGCACAATGCCACCCATCCTCCAGCCTGCTCGGTTTCAGCAGGCAGCGGGGCACTCTTTTCCCATTTCTGAGAGGTTGAGCTAGGCAGTGTAAATCCAAAGAGAAGTGCGAAACCACCTGGCCCCCAGCCTGCCCAGTTTTGGCAGGCAGCGGGGTGCTCTCCTCACAGCGCTGAGAGCCTGAGCTGGGTGGCATGAATCTGAAAAGAAGCGCAATGCTTTCCAATCTCTAGCCTGCCCAAAGTTGGCAGGTCCATGTGCTGGCCACTTCCAGGAGATGGTGCATCTCTTCATTCCTCACAAAGGGTGATACCTCCCGAATGTGCAGCCAGCAGGCAGGGTTGATGCGGCAGGGGCCAGTCCCTTGCTGTTTCCAGGCAGCCTTGTGGAGCTAAGACTGAATGTGTTTCAGCATAGATGGCCACCACAAAATTGTACATTGGCTCCAGGATGGCCTGGGCTGGGGCTAAGGCAGTGGGGGCCATTCCCTCACTGTTGAGGATGGCTTCATGGGCCACATAAAACCACTTCATGGGCTGGATCTGGCCCCCGGGCCTTGTGTTTGACATGTCTGTGATAGATGAAACCCTTCAAAAGAATTTCAAGGCATTGTTTTCCTCAAATTCCCTTCCCCCTGATACAAAGTAACAAAGTGCAATTCCCACCCCCAATAAACTGTCATAAATCACATTCCCCAATTAGCTTAAAGCACAGGCTTTCTCCTTAGCTGCACAGTCTGCCAAAACGTTATCAGCTTGTCCTTGGGTTCCAACCACAGCGTTATGTTATGGCTAGCTGAGTTTACATTCCACCCCCCCTCTGCTGCACCTAATTTCTAAAGCAAGAAAAAGCATGTTAAAGGAATAGAGAAAATGGCTGCATTTTCATCAGTTGTCAAAGCGAAATATCCAATGTTAGCAGCATTGACAACATGCCAGTTCCTAAGTGCCCAAATTTGGATTACATGTCTATGGGATGCTGGGTCAGAAAAAAGTATGAGGACTAGTCATAAGTCACTTTTTTCAGTGCTGTTGTAACTTTGAAAGGTCACTAAACAAATGGTTGTAAGTTGAGGATTATCTGTATTCAATATAAGATGACATTTATACAGTTTTGTAGTTTTCAAGTATTTTCCAGGAAATAAATTCCTGTAAATCCAGGTTGATAGAAGAGGGGAAGCTAGTCAGCTTCTGAGAAGCTTCTCCCTATTCATGTATCCAGATAATTATCATCAGTCTGTCTGTCTAAATAGAAAGCAGACTTCCTACTGAAAGATCGATTGAATTCATTCATTTAATGCTCAGTGATCTCCCTCCTCCTCCTCCTTTTTTTGGTTTGTAGTGGTCACTAGCTATTGTCTCACATGCAGGGCTTTTTTTCTTAAAAAAAAAAAGGTGCCGGAACTCTCATCTTGGCGAGCACAGAAGGTGCGGGGGCAGCACTGCTGCGGTCACGGGCATGAGGGGTGTTGGTGGCGGGCTGTCTCCCGGGGCTGGAGTCGGCGCGGCTGGTGCAGTGGGAGCAGCAGGGCCCGATCTATACAGCTGGGCTGTGCGGGATGGGCGGCGGCGGCGTAGCGGGCCAGGTGATGCAGGGCGGCCACTTAGGTGTGCAGGGCGAGTCGACAGTGGCACAGGTCCAGCACTGGGTAGGCCACCAGCCTGGCTGACATAGGTGAGCACAAGGAAGGAGTGTACATGGACTCCGCAGAACCCACCTCCCACTCCTTGTCCTCTCTTACCTAGTTGAGATGGTGTATTTGGGCAGCAGGGAGGGATGCAAACTTCCTGCCAACTCACCTTTGCTGCAGACAACTTGCTGGTGCAACGTTTGCCGGCCGGGTCTTTTGGCGCTCTCAGCAGCAGTTCCTATAGGCTTTCAAGTAGCATAGCTTGTGGGAGGGAGGGAGTAGCATAGCTTGTGCAAAAGCTTTTTTTTGTGTGAAATAGAAAGGTGCCAGAACGCCATTCAGAGCGTTCAATGAGGAAAAAAAGCCCTGCTTTTATGTTTTAATCTTATGATTTAAAAAATATATTTTTTTCTATTGTAAGTTGCCCCAAACCTCGCCATGTGGATTGCACATAAATATTATATAATCGGTAAATAAAGGTAGAACATATATTAAATATACATCAAATGATAATATGCTTCCCTACAAAGTCAATTCTTGCTCAATGACAGACCAAAGAGTTAACTTGGAAAGGCAAGAGGAAAATCTAGAAGAGGTCTGTGCAACTTGTAGAAGGGAAAGGCCCACACTGATAAATTAAAAATCTTTGTGGTCTGCAAAGGAATGCTGGTGGGCTAATCAATGATTTGGTGACTAGAGGAGCATCTACAGTGTTGGAGCTCGTGGTCATGGTAAGCCATGGAGACACTAGGCAACATGACTTTTTAGAGCATGGTGGTGATTTTATTACTTTAAAAAAAAGAAGTCTGTGCTCTGTCCAAGGGTGCTTGGTAGGCCATGTACAGGCGTGGTCTAGAATTTATTTTGGAGCATTCAACTATCTAGAGCAGGCATGTCAAACTCATTTTGTTTGAGGCAGCTTCTTATAAAAGAATTGCCATTCATTTGTTTTAATAAAATAATTTAAATCATTTTTTCACTTGATTTCAAATTAAATGAATTACCGTATATACTTGAGTATAAGCCGAATTTTTCAGCCCACTTTTTGGGCTGAAAAATTCCACTTCGGCTTATACTCCAGTCAACAAAAAAACTTACTGAGGACTTGTGCGCGGTCGAGGCTTTGGAGCTTCCGGGATCGCGCTCACCTCTCCCAAGCCACCGCCGTCCGGAGACCTGCCGAAGTTTGGGGAGGTTTGGGGAGGTGCGCGCGCACCTCCCCAAACCTCCCCAAACGAAGCCGGGTCTCCGTTCCTCTGCGCCCTGCCTGCCTGCTTCTTTCCACAGCGGAAAGAAGCAGGGAGGCAGGGGGCGGAGGAACGGAGACCCGGCGACGTTTGGGGAGGTTTGGGCGCCTCTCCAAATATCCCCAAATGTCGCCGGGTCTCCGTTCCTCTGTGCCCTGCCTGCCTGCTTCTTTCCACAGCAGAAAGAAGCAGGGAGGCAGGGGGCGGAGGAACGGAGACCCGGCGACGTTTGGGGAGGTTTGGGCGCCTCTCCAAATATCCCCAAACGTCGCCGGGTCTCCGTTCCTCTGTGCCCTGCCTACCTGCTTCTTTCCACAGAGGAAAGAAGCAGGGAGGCAGGGGGCGGAGGAACGGAGACCCGGCGACGTTTGGGGAGGTTTGGGCGCCTCTCCAAATATCCCCAAACGTCGCCGGGTCTCCGTTCCTCTGTGCCCTGCCTGCCTGCTTCTTTCCACAGCGGAAAGAAGCAGGGAGGCAGGGGGCGGAGGAACGGAGACCCGGCGACGTTTGGGGAGGTTTGGGCGCCTCTCCAAATATCCCCAAACGTCGCCGGGTCTCCGTTCCTCTGTGCCCTGCCTGCCTGCTTCTTTCCACAGCGGAAAGAAGCAGGGAGGCAGGGGGCGGAGGAACGGAGACCCGGCGACGTTTGGGGAGGTTTGGGCGCCTCTCCAAATATCCCCAAACGTCGCCGGGTCTCCGTTCCTCTGTGCCCTGCCTGCCTGCTTCTTTCCACAGCGGAAAGAAGCAGGGAGGCAGGGGGCGGAGGAACGGAGACCCGGCGACGTTTGGGGAGGTTTGGGCGCCTCTCCAAATATCCCCAAACGTCGCCGGGTCTCCGTTCCTCTGTGCCCTGCCTGCCTGCTTCTTTCTGCTGTGGAAAGAAGCAGGCAGGCAGGGCACAGAGGAACGGAGACCCGGCGACGTTTGGGGATATTTGGAGAGGCGCCCAAACCTCCCCAAACGTCGCCGGGTCTCCGTTCCTCCGCCCCCTGCCTCCCTGCTTCTTTCCGCTGTGGAAAGAAGCAGGCAGGCAGGGCACAGAGGAACGGAGACCCGGCGACGTTTGGGGATATTTGGAGAGGCGCCCAAACCTCCCCAAACGTCGCCGGGTCTCCGTTCCTCCGCCCCCTGCCTCCCTGCTTCTTTCCGCTGTGGAAAGAAGCAGGCAGGCAGGGCACAGAGGAACGGAGACCCGGCGACGTTTGGGGATATTTGGAGAGGCGCCCAAACCTCCCCAAACGTCGCCGGGTCTCCGTTCCTCCGCCCCCTGCCTCCCTGCTTCTTTCCGCTGTGGAAAGAAGCAGGCAGGCAGGGCACAGAGGAACGGAGACCCGGCGACGTTTGGGGATATTTGGAGAGGCGCCCAAACCTCCCCAAACGTCGCCGGGTCTCCGTTCCTCCGCCCCCTGCCTCCCTGCTTCTTTCCGCTGTGGAAAGAAGCAGGCAGGCAGGGCACAGAGGAACGGAGACCCGGCGACGTTTGGGGATATTTGGAGAGGCGCCCAAACCTCCCCAAACGTCGCCGGGTCTCCGTTCCTCCGCCCCCTGCCTCCCTGCTTCTTTCCGCTGTGGAAAGAAGCAGGCAGGCAGGGCACAGAGGAACGGAGACCCGGCGACGTTTGGGGATATTTGGAGAGGCGCCCAAACCTCCCCAAACGTCGCCGGGTCTCCGTTCCTCCGCCCCCTGCCTCCCTGCTTCTTTCCGCTGTGGAAAGAAGCAGGCAGGCAGGGCACAGAGGAACGGAGACCCGGCGACGTTTGGGGATATTTGGAGAGGCGCCCAAACCTCCCCAAACGTCGCCGGGTCTCCGTTCCTCCGCCCCCTGCCTCCCTGCTTCTTTCCGCTGTGGAAAGAAGCAGGCAGGCAGGGCACAGAGGAACGGAGACCCGGCGACGTTTGGGGATATTTGGAGAGGCGCCCAAACCTCCCCAAACGTCGCCGGGTCTCTGTTCCTCCGCCCCCTGCCTCCCTGCTTCTTTCCGCTGTGGAAAGAAGCAGGCAGGCAGGGCACAGAGGAACGGAGACCCGGCGACGTTTGGGGATATTTGGAGAGGCGCCCAAACCTCCCCAAACGTCGCCGGGTCTCCGTTCCTCCGCCCCCTGCCTCCCTGCTTCTTTCCGCTGTGGAAAGAAGCAGGCAGGCAGGGCACAGAGGAACGGAGACCCGGCGACGTTTGGGGATATTTGGAGAGGCGCCCAAACCTCCCCAAACGTCGCCGGGTCTCCGTTCCTCCGCCCCCTGCCTCCCTGCTTCTTTCCGCTGTGGAAAGAAGCAGGCAGGCAGGGCACAGAGGAACGGAGACCCGGCGACGTTTGGGGATATTTGGAGAGGCGCCCAAACCTCCCCAAACGTCGCCGGGTCTCCGTTCCTCCGCCCCCTGCCTCCCTGCTTCTTTCCGCTGTGGAAAGAAGCAGGCAGGCAGGGCACAGAGGAACGGAGACCCGGCGACGTTTGGGGATATTTGGAGAGGCGCCCAAACCTCCCCAAACGTCGCCGGGTCTCCGTTCCTCCGCCCCCTGCCTCCCTGCTTCTTTCCGCTGTGGAAAGAAGCAGGCAGGCAGGGCACAGAGGAACGGAGACCCGGCGACGTTTGGGGATATTTGGAGAGGCGCCCAAACCTCCCCAAACGTCGCCGGGTCTCCGTTCCTCCGCCCCCTGCCTCCCTGCTTCTTTCCGCTGTGGAAAGAAGCAGGCAGGCAGGGCACAGAGGAACGGAGACCCGGCGACGTTTGGGGATATTTGGAGAGGCGCCCAAACCTCCCCAAACGTCGCTGGGTCTCCGTTCCTCCGCCCCCTGCCTGCCTGCTTCTTTCCGCTGTGGAACGAAGCAGCCTGAACGAAGCGGAGGCTTGCAGAACGGCGGATCGGCTTATACTCAAGTCACCAACTTTTTCCAGTTTTTGGGGGTGAAATTGGGGGTCTCGGCTTATACTCGAGTCGGCTTATACTCAAGTATATACGGTATATTGGTTGACAATGAGATTTTTTTAGAACAATTGCCAAATGCAATAAACTGGTTTTAGGTATATGTTACTGGAAGGAAAAAGCAATCCCTGCTGTGTTACTGATCCCAGAGAAGCATTTGCATGTATGCAGGTATCCCTAGGGTGCCATAGTTATGGATGAGAAATATTGGTTGCAAAGTTGGCATTTTTGGATGTAATACAGATATTTTGGACTTATTTTTGTTTCTTTGCATGTTCGATATTTTTAAAAAGGCATATACTACTGACTACACTTATGCACATACGTAACATCTTTTGTTAGAATACATGACCACTGCTTTTCCAGAATGTGAAAAGTGAAAGACTGTGACTAAACAAAATTTTAATGTACAGATAATGCCACCAGAAATTATTTTAGCCTTTTTAATGTTGTAATTGATGTTAAGCTCACCATGGAAAATGTCATATATTGTTATGTATATACTAGGTTAATTATTGAAAGACTGAAGTGCAACATAACTAGATTCTAAATAATCTATTTTTCAAAACACACAACAGTCCAAACAGTAAAAGTAAAGTCCAAATTAAGATTATTTCATTCTTAAGAATTGTTTAATTTAAAGTGGTTTAGTTGTAATAGATGGTTAGATTCAAAATAGTTTTCAATAGTACAAAAAAAGACACTATTTTTTTTCTAGCATCAGCTAAATTAGACATATTACATTGAGAAAAATGTTTCTCATTTCTTTCCTGTTACCTTTATGAAATCATCATTGCAGAGATGTTAACATAGGAAATAGATTATTTTGTTATCTAATTTTACCTTCCAAAAGACAGAAGCAGATGAAAAAAATCTGAGGTTCTTTCCTGTTGGCTTTTTTGAATTAGCTGTTTTAGATTCTAAAAGTTTAGTTCTTAAAGAA
>NC_139521.1:21998228-22002451 GCF_947247035.1 Vipera ursinii | reverse complement strand
CCTGGTTTTTGCTTACACTTCCAACATTTACTAGACATGTTTTTAAACATTTTTGCTAATCTCACAGGTAGCAAATGCCATCTATAAAACATTTTATATAGTTTTTTTGCCATTTTTCTAATTCTATATTGTGTCCAAATTTTTTTGCCCATATTATCATTGTTTCTTTCACTTGTTCATCTTCCATTTTTAAATTTAATAGAAAATTATACAGTTTCTTAATCAACTTTTCGTCTGATGTCAACAATACCTGATCAAACATTGTCTGGTCTTTATAAAAGCCATGTATTTTAGCATCTTTCTCATATCTCATTTGTATTTGCAATTGAGGCCACCATGATAAATCAATACTCTGATCTTCCAACTCTTGTTTAGATTTTAATTTCCCTTCCATATTCAAAATATCTTTGTAGGTTACAATTTTCTCAAAGTTAGTTACGTTTGAGTGAACAAAAGCTTCCATTGTTGAAAGCCATCCTGGTATTTTTATGTAGATTTTAGCTTTTATCTTTTCCCATACTAAAAATGTGTTTCTTACCTAGTAATTTTGGAAATATCTATGGATTTTATTCTTCCCATACCACAGAAAAGCATGCCATCCAAGTTGTAAATCATGTCCTTCTAAATATAGTAATCTTTTATATCTAAGGGTTATTCATTTTTTTAGCCATGTTAAAGCACATGCTTGGTAGTATAAGACCCAATTCAGCAGTCCAAATCCTCCATTTTCTTTAGATTCTTATAACATTTTCAATCTAATTCTGGCTTTCTTCCCTTGCCAAATAAATTTCAAAATCAGTGTATTTAAATCATTGAAGATTTCTCCCCCCCTAATTTTATGGGTTCTGTTTGAAATAAGAAAAGTAATTTTGGTAAGATATTTATTTTCATGGTAGTTAGTCTTCCTGACATTGATAATTGTAGGTTTTTCTATTTTTCCATATCCAGTTTTATTTGATTTAATAGTTTTATACAATTGTATTCTTTTATTATTGCACATCTTGCTATTAGATATATTCCCAAATATTTAATTTTCTTAACTCTCTGGAGACCTATTTTTCCTGACAGTTGATTTTTTTTGTCTGTCTGTAAGATTCTTAACTATAACTGTAGTTTTTTCTCTGTTTATCTTCAATCCTGCTATTTCTCTGAACTCTTCTATCCTTTTCAATAATTTAGGGCTTGTCTCCAACTGTTCCTCTAGTATAAATACTAAATCATCTGCAAACCCTTGCAGTTTATATTTTTCATCCTTTATCTCCATTACTTTAGTTTCTGGATCCTGTCTAATGTTTCTATTCAACACTTACAAGGTTAATATAAATAGCAATGGAGATAATGGACACCCCTTTTTATTGAAATGTTTTAAAATACATTTTCAGAACATATACCCCATCTCCCCCTCCCCCCTCCCCTTCCCTCCCTTCCCAACATCCCCCCCCAACTTCCCAGAGCTGAATACAGGGTATTGCATCATACAATCTTACTCTAAAATATTCTAATTACTATAATTAGTCTTTAAACCCTATCGCATTTTAACTCTCCTTATCCATAGAAAAGATAAATAATGTCCTCTAATTATAATAACTAATAACTATTCATATGCTAAATGATACTTTGTAGTCCCATATTTGTTCTGAATAAAATCAATCCATCTTTTCCATTCCACTATATATCTCTGTTGTGAGTGATCTTTCACATATGCCGAGATTTTAGCCATTTCTGCCAAGTTAGAAACTTTCAAAGTCCATTATTCTATAGTAGGCAGATCCTCCTTCTTCCAGTATTGCTCTACCAAAAGTCTTGCAGCTGTTATTAAGTTCAGCATCAATTTAGTTTCTATAGCAGTACAGTCAATGATAATACCCAACAAAAACAATTGTGGTGAAAATCTTATCTTTTTCTTAAAGATCTTCTGCATGTTCCACCAAATTTTGATCCAAAAAGCTTTAACTTTTTTACAAGTCCACGATACATGATAATACGTTGCATCATCACAAACACATCTCCAACATTTTGGCTGACAATTTGGATACATACATGCTAATTTTTTGGGATCTAAATGCCATCTATAAAACATTTTGTAAAAATTCTCCCTTAAGTTTTGTGCCTGTGTAAATTTAACATTCCTAACCCATATTTTCTCCCAAGTGTCCATTATTATTGGTTCTTGAAAATTCTGGGCCCATTTTATCATACAATCCTTAACCAGTTCCGCTTCTGAGTCAATTTCTATCAATGTATTATATATCCTTCTTATATGCGCTTGACTTTGATTTGCTTTACCAAATTCCCATCTGATATTGAAATGCCAATTTTCTGATCTTCTTTCCATCTGGCCTGTAACTGCCCATACTGAAATCAAGTTTGTACTATTTTTTCTTCTTTTAGAATATTGAAAGACTTCAATTGCCATTCATTCTTTTCCAATCTAAGAATTTCTTTATATGTTATCACATCATGTTTAAATCCCACATTTATATTTTCTATTGCATGTTTAGGTATTGCCTAAATAGGAATTTTATAATTCAACTTGTATCGATATTTTTCCCAAACTCTCAACAAGGCAGACCTTAATATATGTGTTTTAAAAACTTTGTCCACTTTTTTGTCATACAACAAATAAGCATGCCAACCATATAACAAATCACACCCTTCAATATTCAATAAACTCCTTTGTGTTAAATTAAACCAATCACTAATTGATGATAATGCTGCCGCCTCATAATATAATTTAAGATTGGGCACTTTGAGACTACCTCTTTCACATATGTCTTGCATTATCTTAAATTTAACTCTCGGTCTCTTCCCTACCCAAATAAATTTATTAATACCTCTCTGCCATTCCTCCAAATTTGAGTCTTTTTTAAGTACAGGTATCATTTGAAATAAAAATAAAAATTTAGGTAAAACATTCATTTTCACAGCTGCAATTCTTCCCAATAAAGACAGTTGTAATTTTCTCCAACTATCTAGCTCTTTTTGTATTTTTGACCATAAGAATTCATAATTATTCTTATATAATTTAGTATTTGAAGCTGAAAGATGTACCCCCAAATATTTAACCTTTTTAACTATTTCAAATCCCGTTAATTTTTTTATGGCTACCTTTTGTTCTATGGTCATATTTTTAGACAATATCTTAGTTTTTTGTCTTGTGCTTGTCTTATATATTACAATCTCTGTAAAATCCCCATTTACAATTACTTTTTCTGTTCGTTTATGGTATATTGTCTTGATTATATTTATTAATTTCTCTCCAAAGTCAATACATTTTAACTGTTGTATCATGAATTGTCAATTTATGTTATCAAAGGCTTTCTGTGCATCTAAAAAAATTAGTGCCATTTGTTTTCCTGGATGCGTTTTCTAATATTCCAGTGTATCCAAAATGATTCTTTGATTATTTTTTATTTGTCTTTGTGGTAGAAATCCATTTTGATCTGCTTGAATAAATTCAGCCAAAAATCTTTTCCAGCTCTCTGCTATTATTGAGGCGCCTGGGTAAACCGCCTCCCTCCATTCTATGTGGCAGCTGAAAATGAGTAGGAAAAATGGCTGCAGCCATGCTCATTTGTAAAGTTGACAATACTATTTAAATTTGATTTTAAAATTGTCTCATGTATGTAGCCTTTTTAATCCAATAGGTTCCAAAGTGCAGGTCTACCACCGGGGAAAAAAATTGTAATCCACCTTTGTTAGTCAACGCCAAGTCCAAAAGGATAATTGCAGAGTCCACCAAAGCTCTTTTATCAAAAAAAAAAACAACAGAAATTGTCAATCAACCGATGTTTTTAATCCAAGATGTTCTGCCATCCTAGAGTCAAACCTTCTTAGATTCCTACAGTATCAGAGATGCCTCTCTGTGAAAGCTGGCATTGGTGTGGTGGACCTCCATCTTCAGGCATGTAATAGCACCACATTCTTTGCTCATTATATAAATGAGGAAAGGTTTACTATCAGCCCCATCCCCATGATTTGAAAGCCCCATCTGCTGCCATGTCCTTATGGAGTGTTTCTTTGAAGAGAGATGTGATAGCAACAGACTTATAAATAGGGATTTATTCTGATGAGTTCTTCTTCAGGCCAATTCTGCTTACATCCAGGGATATAATTGATTAGTGGAGTGGTAAGAAGTATTTTGAATTTGAAACAATTCAAAATGTTCAATGCCAATGTTTGACCTTCCCGGTAGTGTTTTGAGTCCAGAACAGCCTAGTTTT
>NC_139521.1:19295728-19355728 GCF_947247035.1 Vipera ursinii | reverse complement strand
ATTGTTTGGCCTAGGAGATCATACTGATTCAACCTTGAACCATCTGGAGCTACTTCTACTGAATTTGATGCATTGTACGTCCACTTGTAGGTTACTTCTGCTGTTGTATATGCATCTATCAAGGACAAAAAGAAGAGTCATTCAGAATATTTGAGATTATTAAATAATTTCAATAATTATGAATTAAATACTTAAATCTCCAAATAGTGATAGAGACAGTAAAACAGAGTATTTTACAATGTAACTAAACATGAAAAACATGCACAACCAAAAATCAATTCTTTCCCAAAATTAATTCATTTCATTTCCTGTAAATCTGGCAAAGTCACTTCAATTTCTTTCTTTTAATGACAGTTTCCTGTTTTCAGACCCTAACCACTTATACCGTCTTTTCTTTTAAAATTGCTCTTAACTTGTTCTGTTACAACTCTGAATGTTCATCAAAACATTTCAACTAAAAGTCACACCTCTACCATAGTAAATATAATCAGAATTTACCAGTTATGTTATCAGCTTAATTTTTTTCAGAGTGACACAGAGTCATCAAAACTATGAATATAAAAATGCAAATGGTTTATTAGCTTAACTGAATGCTTCAAAACTGCAGATAAGGATGAGGGAGAATCCATGCTAGCATAGCTAAAAACATAGCAAGATTATAATTATGCAATTCGGATAGGATAGGATAGGATAGGATAGGATAGGATAGGTGTCAAAACCCATTCCCATTTCATTTCATTTCATTTCTATTTCATTCCACCTCTCCTGGGTTTTGCCATGCTTCCAAGGGGGAGGGGGGATGTGCCTGCAGAGCATTGCTTTCACTTCCTCCCCTCACTACAATATAATCTCTTATTTGTTTATTGGGTATGTATCCTGTTTCCTGCGTTATCTCTCTCTCTGAACTCTATCTTTTAAACTGTCAATTAAGAACAAAGGAGGAGATAGGAATCTAATCTCAATGCCTGGATTTTGTCTATGCTCCCAGGGAAAGGTGTGAAGTAGCCGCTGACCCTCGCATGAGATGGAGATGGGCCAATATTATCTCCTTGGTTCCCACAACGGACTTAACACTTGGGGATTGGCTATCCCACATGGGTTGTGTGTGTCGATCTATGAGGGTCCTGCTTGGGGACACTATAATCTACTGCATTGTTCGGGAAATCTCAGATCCTGTCTATTATGCCTGCTATTTCCTATTCTTAATAAAAGTTCCTGTTTGGAAGAAATTGTTTCCAAGAGTTCTGCTTTCTTAAAATGTGGGCTTGAAGTAGGTCCTGACATTAGACAGGATCTGCAGTAAAAGTCAACCTGGGAGGAAGACCCTTACCAGGTGACTTTGCAAAAACTACAATGTCAGACACTGAGGCAGGGAAAAAGGAACCCACCATGAAGGGGGAGCCCTCCCTCCGGCCCCGACCCTGCCAGCTGTCGGGATCTGAGACATCCTATTCTGCAGAAGAAGTGGGAGATACGCGCAGCCACAAACCTCGGTGGTTGATGGGCATTGGGAAGAAAGATAAGTGGGAGAAGAGATCAAGGAGGGTGACCCTGAGATGTGGCAGCCACGAACATGGATGGAAACAAGAAATGGGGAGATCCCTTCACCTTAGTGAAGAGGAAGGTGATCGCATGCAGTACTCAAATTGGATCCTAGAGAAAGCTATTGACCTGATGCGGAAAACCTTCGGTGTTCTTGGGGATGAGAAACCTGAACCCCGCGGCTGCTCCACTACCTTGGACTGCAGCCAGAGAGACACTGAGGGGGAATCAGATGCTGATGTCCTGGTGACGTCTGCTGAGGTAGCAGCCACTGCTTCAGCAGCCCCTACTCCCCGCCGGCCAGCAACTGCCAATCAGGATCAGAGACAACACTGTCGGCAGCGAAGGTTCCAGTCCATCCAAAGATTCCTGCCACTGGAAGCAAACTTCATGGGGGAGTTGCAGCACTTGGGGTTCTTCCTAAACTAAGTCCTGAGCTACATGGAAGAGTATGGATGAAATATCCCCAGAAACAAAGCCCAGATTCATATTGTGCAATCTGCTCTGGACAGGGTGGCTCCAGACTGGATGGTGAACCTGCATGATTCTGATGCCCCAGAGCTCCACAACTTCAACCACTTCATGTCGTCTCTGAGAAGGCGATTCGAGGAACCCCTGGCTGACCAGAAAGCCCATGAGAGAATCAAAATGGTGAGGCAGGGCAGACTGTGGTTTGGTATGCTGGTCTGACAGCCACGGACAGGAAAGTATTACAGAGGGTAGTGAGCACAGCACAAGACATTGTGGGCTGTTCCCTGACACCACTGGATGACATTACCAGGGCTCGTTGCCTTGGAAGAGTGAGGAAGATTCTCAGGGATGACTCACACCCTGGACGGTATCTCTTTACTCTACTACCATCCGGTAGGAGATACAGGAATATAGCCAGCCGTACCAACAGGCTGAAAAATAGCTTTTATCCGTGGGCTGTTAGGCTTTTAAATGGGACATAATCTTATGCAGAATTGACTTGGGAGACTGGTGTGTGGTGTAGTTGGTTCACATGGTGTGGTAGGATGGAGGGTTTGTTGTCACTGTGTGTTGGGGGGAGAGAGCACGGGGGGGAGGCTCAGTTAATCTCAATGAACACATGTTGTACTTTGACAATAAAGGTTTATTTATTTAATATACACAAGAATTCCAGGCAATCGCCAAAAAGTTGAACTGGCCAGAAGACATCCTCCTTAGCCATTTGAAAGATGGGCTAAACTACAACCTGTATGATGCTTGCCTGCCTAGATGAGACCTATGCCAACTCAACAAATGGTATGTCCTAGTGGAGGAAGCAGAAATCAATCTACTGAAGAGACACTGACAAGGAAGACCATGGGGCCGCTCACCTCCTGAGCCATCGTGTGAACCAGCAAAATCACTGGCCACAGCCAAGAAATCAACAGGCTGTTTCAAATGCAGGAGAGAGGGGCATTGTGCCTTAGAGTGCCGCTCAAAAGTCCCTCCACACAACCCAGACCGATCACCAGCCAGGAAGTCGGGGAAGTCCCCAGCCAAGCCATGAGAGCCCATCATGAGTGAAACAGAGGCTGTAGAGTCCCCACCGTGTGTCATGCATGGGCAGGGAACTCCGGCCTACATCGCAGGGGTGGCAGATACCTCAGACGACAATTCAGAAGGTGAACCCCTGGTAAGTGGACCCATCACTCCTATCCTCAAGACAGTGACTATATTAGACCCCTCCATGTCCAAAGCTGTAAAAGTAAAAGCCTTAATAAACTCAGGCTGCACCCGCTGCCTCATTAGCCTAACGCTAAGGGGGAACTTGGGCATCTTGGTGAGGAGGCTGAGACAACCGATCTCATTTGGCCAGTTAGATGGGTCCATAGCAGGCGGGTGGGTACCAGCTATACTAGCCACTTTACCAATCCATCTATCTCTGGGGGACCAAGAAGAAGACATAATGTTTGTAGTGACCCCAGGCATGGAATGCCCAATGATCCTGGTGTTGGAGTGGCTAAAGAGATGGAACCCCTGGGTAAATTGAAGGATGGCAGAGCTCAATTTCCTGGAGGGTGTTCATGCGAACTTAACATCCCAAAGGCCCCCACTAACCCTAGGAGAGGAGAAAGGATCAGTGGGAGAAGAGAAGGGGTTACCAGAAATACCAGAAGAATACTGGGATCTTGCTGAAGTCTTCAGCGAGGAACGGGGGGGATGAGCTCCCTCCTCACTGACCCACAGACTGTGCTATAGAAATCAAATCTGGGGCAAAACTCCTGAAGCCCAGACTGTACTCCATGAGCTCTAAAGAGACAGAGGAGATGGAAAGATTCATAAATAAAAACCTAGAAAGGGGATTTATTGAACCTGCCAAACCCAAAATGGCCGCCCCAGTCCTCTTTAGGGAAAAGAAGGATGGCACTTTGCATTTGTGCATGGATTACCACACCCTGAATGCAATCAGTGAAAGTAACCTGTATCCCCCTACCCCTCATGAAAGAAATGTTATTGAAAGGAAAGATTTTTACCAAACTAGACCTAAGAGAAGCATACTACTGCATTAGGATCAAGGAAGGAGACAGATGGAAGACTGCATTTAATTATCCAATGGGATGCTACCAATTCAAAGTTGCTGTTCGGACTACAAGGGCCCCCCCTCAGTATTTATGCAATTAATCAATGAAGTCCTAAGGGAGCACCTATTTAAGGGTTTATTTAGATGACATCCTTATCTTCACCGAGTCCAAGGAGGAGCATGTCAACCTAGTCAGAGCAGTTTTTTTAAAAAACTGCGAGCTGCCCACCTATATGGCAAGTTATCAAAATGCGAATTCTGCCAGGAAGGAATAGACTACCTGGAGTATCACATATTCCCCCAGGGGATCAAATGGACCCCCTGAAGGTCAGGGCAGTACTAGAATGGGCACAACCCCACACAAGAAAACAATTACAAAGTTTCCTGTGTCTTGCAAATTTCTACCGCCAGTTCATCCCTTCATTCACCCCAATAGCCCTGCCCATCACAAACTTGTTAAAAACAAAGGGAGGGCCCTCAGTGAAACCCAGCCAGCCACTGAACTGGACAATGGAATGCCAAGCGGCATTCTAGAGGTTAAAGAGACTTTTTTCTGCCGAACCCATACTGAGGAACCTGGACCCGGATAAACCTTTTGTAATACAGCAGGGCATTTTGGATTTGTAAAAACTTTACATTTAATTAAAAGGCAATTTTGGTGACCATCCATGAAAAACGACATAGAAAGCTACTAAAAGCACTAAAAATGCCCAGAAAACTTATCTCTAAGCAAGCCTGCTGGTCCCAGCACTTTCACCAATTCCGCTTTACACTCAAACACTTGCCGGGGGGGGGGGGAGAACTTCCTGGCAGATGCCCTGTATAACAGCATGTGAGCCACTGGTTCTAAACCACTCATGCCTGAACCACAATTGGCAGCAACAGTAACCACCAGGGCCCAAGCTAAGGTAAAGTCACAGCTGGGTAGCCAAACTGGAATCAAATTCCGGAAAACCTTAGAAACAGATGAACGGTTCCAGAAGAATAAACATGTGTGCATGATCAAAGATGGACTGCCATGGGTGGGGGAGAGGTTATGTATACCAGCCACCCAGAGAGTCACTTTCTTGCAGCTGTTCCATGATACAAAATCAGCAGGGCATTTTGGATTTGTAAGAACACTACATTTAATCAAAAGACAATTTTGGTGGCCATCCTTGAAAAAGGAAATAGAAAGCTACATGGCCTGCTGCCCAATTTGAGCAGCTGCCAAGAGGTTGCAAGGGAAATTGCCCAGACTGCTACAACCAGTGGTGAATCCCTCAGCTCCATGGAATGAAATATCCATGGATTTTATAGTGGAATTACCAGAAAGCAATGGGAACACTGTCATCTTGGTGGTTACTGACCTGTTCGGAAAACAAGGGCATTTTATCCCTTGCCAAAAGATCCCCACTGCAAAAATTTTAGCAAAACTATTCGTGCAGCACATCTACAGACTGCATGGGGCACCCCAATGCATCATATCGGATAGGGGAGTGCAATTTATATCAGAATTCTGGACAGAGTTTTTATCCCTCTTAGGAACCACTCAGAGACTGTCATCTAGTCATCATCCTCAATGTAACAGCCAAACTGAACAGTCCAATCCAGTACTTGAACAATACTTTATTAAGATGCTTTATTAATTTCCAGCAAATGAACTGGAGAGACCTACTCCCTTTTGCAAAGGCTACACTCCCTTTCAGGTAGCCACTGGTCAAAGTTTCAACCCTATGCCAGAACTAACCCCAAACGAATTGGAAATCCAATCACTGAAAGAATGAATAGCACAATTACAAAACACGTGGCCAGTAGTTAGGAAAGCCCTGGATGAAGCTAGACAAGCATACAAAGCACAAGCAGATAAAAGGAGAGTCGAACCTAAACCATTCATTGTAGGAGAAATGGTATATTTATCTACAAAATACCTAAAATCCCTACAGCCCTGTAAAAAACATGGTCCCAAATACATAGGACCTTTCCCAATCAAAAGAATCATAAACCCAGTAACAGTAGAATTAGAACTACCCCAAACCCTCAAGCAAATACACCCAATTTTTCATTGCAGCTTGCTGAAAAGAGAACAGTTGCCCTTAAGACCAAAACTCCCCAAAACCACCTCCAATCATGGTTGAAGGGGAACAACACTTTGAGATAAAAGAAATCTTAGATTATAGGAAGTATCATGGGGCAACTCAATACCTAATAGCCTGGAAACACTTTCCTTCCTCACAAAACGATTGGGTCCTCACATCAGAGCACCCAAACTGTTAAAGAAGTTTCATACAGAATATCCCAACAAGCCAGACTAACCTCTATACCTCTATATATGTTTTTGTTTCTCTACAGGTGGATCTCTCCCATTTTTAAGGGGGGCAGGATGTCAAAACCGATTCTTATTTCATTTCATTTCATTTCTATTTCATTTCACCTCTCCTGGGTTTTGCCATGCTTCCAAGGGAGAGGGGGGATGTGCCTGCAGGGCATTGCTTTCACTTCCTCCCCTCACTACAATATAATCCCTTATTTGTTTATTGGGTCTGTATCCTGTTTCTTGTGTTATCTGTCTCTGAACTCTATCTTTTAAACTGTCAATTAAGAACAAAGGAGGAGATAGGAATCTAACCTCAATATCTGGATTTTGTCTACGCTTCCAGAGAAAGGTGTAAAGTAGCCGCCAACCCTCACGTGAGCTGGAGATGGGCCAATATTATCTCCTTGGTTCACACAATGGACTTAACACTTGGGGATTAGCTATCCCACATGGGTGTGTGTGTGTGTCGATCTATGGGGTGGGGTTCTGCTTGGGAACACTGTAATCTACTGCATTGTTTGGGAAATTTCAGATCCTGTCTATTATGCCTGCTATCTCCTATTCTTAATAAAAGTTCCTGCTTGGAAGAAATTGTTTCCAAGAGTTCTGCTTTCTTAAGATGTGGGCTTGAAGTAGGTCATGACAATGGGATAGGATAGGATAGGATAAGATAGGAGATGAGAGGATAGGATATAGCAGGATAGGATAGGATAGGATAGGATAGGATAGGATAGGATAGGATAGGATAGGATAGGATAGGATAGGAGCTGGAAGGGAACTTAGAGATTTTCTAGCCCAGCCCCCTACTCAAGCAGGAGAACCAATATCATTTCAGGCAAGTGACTTTCTACTCTCTTCCAAGACATCCACTGATGGAGCGCCCATGATTTCTGAAGGCAAGCTGTTACACTAGTTCATTGTCCTCACTGTTTCTCCTTAATTCTTTGTTTAGTTTCCAGCAATTGTTTCTTGTCCTGCCCTCTGGTGCTTTGGAAAATAGTTTGATGCCCTCTTCTTTGTGTAAAGGTAAAGGTAAAGGTTCCCCCGCACATGCGTGCTAGTCGTTTCCAACTCTAGGGGCCGGTGCTCATCTCCGTTTCAAAGCCGAAGAGCCAGCGCTTGTCTGAGGATGTCTCTGTGGTCATGTGGCTGGCATGACTAGATGCCAAAGGCGCACGGAACACTGTTACCTTCCCACCGTAGTGGTCCCTATTTTTCTACTTGCATTTTTACGTGCTTTTGAACTGCTAGGTTTGCAGAAGCTGGTACGAGTAACAGGCGCTCACTCTGTTACGCGGCACTCAGGATTCGATCCACCAAACTGCCGACCTTCTGATCAACAAGCTCAGCATCCTAACCCACTGAGCCACCACGTCCCTCTTCTTTGTGACAGCCCCTCAAATACTGGAACACTGATATCATGCTTTTTCTTCTTTTCTTTACACTAGCCAAACCCAAATCCTGCAGCCTTTCTTCATATGTTTTAGTCTCCAGGCCTTGGATCATCTTAGTTGCTCTTCTCTGAACTTTTTCCAAGGTCTCAACATCTTTTTTGTAGCATGGTGACCTAAACTGGTTGCAGTTTCCAGGAGTGGTCTCACTAGGATTTTATAAAGTAGTACTAATACTACACGTGATCTTGATTCTATGCCTCTGTTTATGCAACACAGGATTAGCTTTTTTGGCTGCTGCTGCACACTGCTGGCTCATAGTCAAGTGATCCTCCACTAGGACTCCAAGGAAGTTCTGTTTTTGAGCCAGGTTTCATCTAATCTGTGTTTATATTTATATTTTTCATGCCTAAATGTAAAACTTTGCTTTTCTCCATATTAAAATGCATTTTGTTGGATAGGGCCCATTGTTCAAGTTTGTCAGGATCTTTTTGGATCCTGATCTTCTCTTCTGTTGGCTATTCCTGCCAGTTTAGTGTCATCTGCAAAGTTCATGAGTTCCCCTTCTATTCCCTCATCTAAGTCATTGATGAAGATATTAAAGAGTACTGGGCCTAAGACGGAGCCTTGTGGTATGCCACTGCTTACTTCTCTCCATGTGGATGTAGTACCATTGAGGACTACTCGCTGAGTATGGTTTGTCAGCCAGCTACAGATCCATCTGTTGGTGATGTCGTCTATCCCACCTTTTTCTAGCTTATTAAGCAGCAGGTTGTGATCTACTTTGTCAAATGCCTTACTGAAATCTAAGTATACTCTTTCCACAGTGTTTTACTAGTCTACTAATTTAGTCACTTTATCAAAGAATGAAATAAGATTGGCTTGGCATGATCTGTTTTTAAGAAACCCATGCTGACTTCTAGTTATAACTTTGTTTGCTTCTAGTTATTCGTAGATCTGTTTTTTGATTACCTTTTCCAGGTTTGTCCCAGGTATTGATGTTAGACTGATTGTTTTGTAGTTTCCTGGCTCTATTTTTTTCCTTTCTTGAAGATGGGAACCACATCAGCCCTTTTCCAATCATCAGGTACTTCCCTGCTGCTCCAGGATTTTTGAAAGATATAGTGCAATGGTTCTGAGATAACATCTGCCAGCTCCTTCAGAACTCTGGGATGTAATCTGTCAGGTCCTGGTGATTTATATTCATCAAGGTCAGATAGGTGTTCTCGTACCATTTTCTTGCTTATTTTAATTTTTGTTTCTAGTTTGTCTTTTGCAGTATTTTTTGGGGGGATATGTTGTGCTATAATTTCTTTTTGTGTGAATTAATTAATTAATTACATTGCATTTGTTCTGTACAACATGTCCTGGTTTCTTATGGACTCAATAGAAAGCTAATAGATATAGATATAAATATAGAATTCTTTATTAGTTAATTGTAATTTGACATAACAAGGAACTTGTCTCTGGTGCATAAGCTCTCAGTGTGCATACAAGCAACAAGTGATAAATCATGATCATAGTCATAAAATACAATAAGCATAAAGCATAAGATACAACACTCAGTGATAGTCATAGGATATTAAATAATTAATCAATATAAATCATAGTAGGATACTAAATAAAAGCAATCAACATAAATCATGAGCTACAAACAACAAAGTTATAGTCCTAAGAAGCTAAGGAAATGGGTAATAGGAAAGATGAGAAGGATAATAATAATAGTAATAAAGCCCTACTATGTGGTTTAACATCCCAAGGCATAGGACAGTGTTGTATGAATTAGTTGTTTAGCAGAGTGATAGCATGGGGGGAAAATTGTCTTTGTGTCTGGTTGTTTTGGTGTGCAATGCCCTATACCATTGTCTTGAGGGAAGAAGTTGAAACAGTTTATGTCCAGGATGAGAGGGGTCTGCAGATATTTTCACAGCCCTCTTTCTGGCTCATGCAATATACAGGTCCTCAGTGGAAGGCAGGATGGTTGTAATTATTTTTTCTGCAGTGCTAACTGCAGACAAAGACCATTGAAATCTGTGTCTGTCTTGTTTGGTTGCTGTGCCAAACCAGACACTTATAGAGGTGCAAATAACAGACTCAATAATTCCTTTGTAGGACTATATTAGCAGCTCCTTGGGCAGTCTGAGCTTTCTGAGTTGGCACAGGAAAAAACATTCTTTGTTGTGCTTTTTTGATGACATTTTTATGTTAGATGTTGTGTAGTGGGTTTCCTGGAAGCAGGAGGCGAGACAAGAGGGTTCAAACAGGAACATTGCTTTATTGTAGTAACAGGATCAGAACTGAGAACAGAGGCTTCTACGCAGCTACTTATACAGTTGGCCACTAGGCAGTGCCCAATAGGTTTAAAGGAAACTATTCCCACCCCAGAGCCAACCAATGATCATCCTGGAGACTGCATGTCTGGGCAGCCAGCGACCGTTACACAGGCACCCTAATTAAGCAATCTCAAGCAGCATTCAAAGACACGTGAAAACAGTTCAAGTAAAAGACCCAATATGAGACCTTGCAGATCGCCTGGGGGATCCAGTCATCTGTTGGTCTATCAGCTTGCCTGCTGGGCTGGATAGACTAGGACTCATGAGTTCACGAGAGTCGGATTGATTCGAGTCCCTTTGGCTGGCCATTCCAGGTCAGCCCAGACCAAAGTCCAATGAAGAAACAGAGTTAGCACAGCAGTTGTCTTGATTAGGTTGACTTTCCTCATCAGGGGACCCATGTTGCATTCCCGGGCTTTGCCCATCTATGACCACCTCCCTGTTGTACTGACTGGTGGAGTCCTCAGAGCATGTGAACTGCCCTGCTTGGCTGCAGGTTTCTGGCTTTAGGAGCAGACCCATCATGAGGTCCTCGCTTTGTGGCTGTTCTGCGAACCACTTCTGCAGCTGATCAATATGGCAGCGAATGACTCGCCCCCCCACACCATCCAAAGCTACCTCATACGAGAGAGGGCCCAAGACTTTGACAATTTTACCCGGCACCTACAAGTTCCCATGTGCATAGTTCCAGGCCCACACCCCATCACCCACTTGCAACCCACTTGGAGGCTTTGGGCGAGAGATGTCTGCTGCCACCGGGTCTGGATGCAATCTGTCCAGTTTTGGGATGAGCCTTCTTCCCCTGCGAAGATCTGCTGGGCTCTTGCCTGTTGCTGTGCAAGGTGTAGTGTGCTGGCAAAGCAAGAAATCAGCCAGCCTATGGTGCCAATCTCCAGTCACTATGCACTTGAGTGATTCCTTTGTAGTGTGCACCATACATTCGGCCTGCCTGTTAGTCGAGGGGTGAAAGGGAGCTGATGTAGCATGCCTTATGAGGTTAGTCCTCAAGAAGGCTTGAAACACTGCTGCTGTGAACTGGGCCCCGTTGTCCGATACTACGACGTCCGGTAGTCCGTGTGTGGCAAAAAAGCTTTCTAAGCACCTGGATGGTCCTAGCAGTAGTCATGGTTGAAATTGGAATTACTTCCAGCCATTTAGAGTGGTTGTCAAGCACTATCAAGAATAGCTGTCCCTGAAAGGGACGAAGTCAATGTGAATCCTTGACCATTGTGTATGAGTTTCCTCCCATCTGTGGACAGGACCATGTGGCATTTCTGGTCTGGACTGTTGACATGTGTAACACCCGTGTACTTGGGCCTTGATAGCCTTATCTAAACCTGGCAACCATAGGTAGCTTCGTGGCAATGCCTTCATCCAGACTATGCCTGGATGTCCCTCATGCAGAGATTGAAGTACACAATTCCTTAATGAACTGGGGACAATAACCCTGCTCTCCCAGAAAATGCAGCCTTTGTGAGCTGAAAGCTCGTGTCTACATGTGAAGTAGCTCCAGAACTCAGGTTCAGGGCTGTTTTCAAGCCATCCAGTGTGAATCCATGACAAGACTCTACTTAAAACCTTGTCTGCAGCAGTTTCTGCAGCCACCTCCCCAGCATGGAGGGGAAATTCAGGTAAATCCCAAATTGACAAAATGTGAGCTTCTGGAGCTGGCTCTACCTGTGGCAGTGGCAACCTACTAAGGCTGTCTGTGTGGCCCATGTCTTTGCTGGGTTTGTGAACCAGCCTGTAGCTGTAGCTGACATGAAAATGGACCATCTTAACATCCTAAGGGACAGAATTTGAGGCATCTGCCTATCAGTAGTAAATAACCCCAACAGTAGCTTTTGGTCAGTGAAGACCGTGAATTCCCTGCCATACAAGTAATCATGGAATTTCTTCACCCCAGCCACAATGGCCAACACCTCCTTGTCAATCTGAGCATAATTGCGCTCAGCTGAGGACAATGTCCTTGAATAATAGGCAATGGGGACTTGAGTCCCATCACTTGACAAATGGCTTAGGACAGCCCCCACCCCATAATGGGATGCATCACACACAATGCAAAAGGCGATGACTCTTTAAAGTGAGTGAGCACTGAATTGGAGGACAGGAGTGATTTTACTGCCTTAAAACTATTTTTGTGAACCTTGGTCCACTTCCATGGGCTGTTTTTGTCTAAGAGCTGGTGTAAAGGCTCTGCCACTGCAGCCTTGTTAGGAAGGAATGTGTGGTAAAAACTAAGGAGACCCAGGAATGACTGAAGCTCTCCCTTTGACCTGGGGCTTGGAGCCAGCTGAATGGCCTTTAGCTTGGACTCAGAAGAGTGGATGCCTTCAGCATCAATACGGAATCTCAGGAACTCAGTAGAAGGAACCCCAATAATACATTTATTTCTTTTGAGTTTAAGGCCCGCTTCATGGGCCTCCATTGAAGGACAGCTTTGAACCTCCTTGCAAGCACCTCAGTGGACTCACTGGCAATGAGCACATCATCGAAATAGGGGTAAACCCCCAGAATGCCCTTGAGCGTAGGCTCCATGTCTCCTTGAAAAATTCCAGGGGCTACGCTAACCCCGAATTGGAGGTGTTTGACTTTAAAAGCCCCACTGTGTGTAACAATGGCTTGTGCACCCGCTGTGGCCTCATCCACAGGTAACTGCTGATAAGCCTGTGCCAAATCTAATTTTGCAAATACAGTACCCCCTTGCAGCGATGCCAAGATGTGGCTAACAACTGGCACCAGGTATGCATGCTGCTTAAGTGCCCTATTTATGGTACACTTGTAATCAGCACAAATTCTGACCTCCCCATTGGCCTTAAGTGGCACGACAATTGGGGTTTCCCATTCACCCCCATCTACGGGCTGTAGTACCCCCTGGTTAACTAGTTTGTCCAGCTCTGCATCAATTTTATGTTTAAGTGCAAATGGCACTCTGCAGGGTTTGATCCTACTAGGCATTATGGCAGGATCAAATTTAAAGGCTATTGGAGGGCCCTTGTACGTTCCCAGGCTTGTGTCAAAAATGTCCATGAACTCCTTGCATACTGATGCCAAGTTTGCTGATTGTGTCCAGTTGATTCCGGTGACTTGGATGCCCAGAGCATCAAACCAATCAAGCCCTATTAAGCTCGTTCTCTGGCCCTCCACCACAATTACATCCAGGGCCCCCAAAACCCCTTGAACTTGACGGCCAAAGTGGCCTTGCCCTTGACGGCAACTCAGGAGTTTTGGAAGTCAGTCAGGATGATGTTGGATGGCCTAAGCTTGGCCCCCCCTCTTGCTGCGGTTGTAGATGAAATGGAAGGTTTCGAGGGAAATGATGGACACAGCTGAACCAGTGTCCAGTTCCATCCTTCAAGGAATGCTTTGCAGCTCGACTTGAAGTCACAGTTTGGGCTTAAGGGGGTGGTGAGCTCCCGTGCAACAAATACTCTGATGGCTGGAGCAAAACCCTACAGTAAGCTGCCCTGGGGCCCACCTCTCCTGATTGGAACGTCTGATTGACGGTCCTTCTGGCGACCTCTACAGACCAATGCAATGTGGCCAGTCTTCCTGCAGGCCTGACACGTGGCTGTCTGGAACCTGCAGTCTACCCGTTGGTGGTGGCCGCCACAGCCCGCACACTGAGGAAAAGGAACTGCCTTGTAAGGAGTCTTCGGTTCTTTGTTGTGGTGCCATTGGATCTTGTCAACTTCATGGTCGAAGCTGACATCTTCTGGAAGTTCGGCGTCCTTATAGTGGATGGCTTCCTCATGCTGAATGCTTTTGGTGGGCTGCATGGCCTTCACGGCTCTGCCAGTGGCTTCGTCCACCATGATTTCTTTTAATGCTTCCTGGAGTGAGAGAGTCTCTTTTGCAAAGTTTCTGTTGTAGCTCCCTGCTCCAAAGTCCACAGACTTCTTGAGTTGTTTTCCCCTTTAGGATTTTCATCCATGGAATCTTTCCTAGGTTCTCTCTGAGTTTGTTAAAATCAGCTCTTTTGAAGTTTAAGACTCTGGTTGGAATATTTTCTATTGCTTGTGCTTGCATTATATTGAATTTCAGCACGACATTGTCACTTTCACCCAAGGTTCCAGCAACTTCAATTCCCTCTATCACTTCTTCTCTATTAGTAAGAATTAGGTCCAGTACAGCTTTACTTCTAGTTCCTTCCTCTACCTTTTGGATGACAAAGTTGTCAGCTAGGTTGGTTAGGAATCTGTTTGATCTCCTGCTTGCTGCAGAATTTGTCTCCCAGCTGATATCTGGGTAGTTGAAGTTTCCCATTACTACTGTAGTATGCTTCCTATATACATTTGTTAACTGGTTGGCAAAGAGTCCATCTATTTCTTCTGACAGGTTGGGTGGCCTGTAGTATACCCCTATGGCAATGTCACATTTTTTCCCTTTTATATTGATCCATATATATTCTGGAAGGCTTTTATCTTGGATCATGTGCATTTCTGTAGATATGCAGTATTCTCTTACATATAGTGCAACTCCCTCTTCTCTTTTTGTAGTTCTGTTTCTTTTGAGCAATTTGTATCCATCCGTCAGTCCATTCCAGTCATGGGTCTCATCCCAACATGTTTCTGTAATGCCAACTATGTCATACCCACCCTCCTGTACTATTGCTTCTAGTTCACCCTGTTTGTTCCCCAAGCGTTGAGCATTAGTATATAAACATTTAAGACTTTTATGTCTGTCTGTGGGTATGTTTCCTGCATCTCCTGACTGTTGTTTGATTTTTTTCTTTTTTCTCATCACTCTCTACGTCTTTGTTTGATTTATTTTCTTGGGATTTATGATTGTTTTTGTGTTCTAGAGATTCTAATAATTGATCACTCTTCTCCCTCAATTTTAGTTTAAAGCCCTTCTAATGAGTTGGGCCAGTCTTTTTCCAAGTATTTTTTCCCTGTTTTAGTGAGGTGCAGCCCATCCCTTGACAAGAGTCCGTCATGTAGAAACCAAAGTTTTCTTAGCAACATCAACTCTTTAGCCAGTGGTTTATTTCTAGAATTCTTTTTCCCTCAATAGGTGTTGGCCTTTTTTTGGGAGTACTGATGAGAACACTACTTGTGTTCCTAGCTCCTTACCTTTACTGCCTAGTTCATGGGTCAGCAACCTTAAAGACTCAAAGAACCATTTGGACTCATTTCCCAGAGAAAATAAAAAAACCGGGAGCCAGAAAACCACATGGAGTGCCCCACTGCCACTGCTTCCACCCTCCCTCAACAGAGCACACCACCGCTGCTCCCCTCAGCACGAAGCGTCCCACCACCACTGCTTCTCATCCTAAAACACTCAAGCAGCCACCAGTGGCTTGGGTGCCTCTACTCCATCCAAGCTGAAGAAAGTGGAGGCGTAGCAGCAGGATTGCTCTCAATAAGTCAGGTGTACACAAGTGAGCAGCGCACCTGGCTCTTACTGTATTGTTTGAGAGCAATCCCGTGCTGCACCTTTGCTTTCTTCATCTCAGACGGAGCAGACTCATCCAAGCCACAGGCAGCCAATTGAGTAGGGAGAACAAGGAGGAGGAGAAGAGTGTGAGGGCGGCTGGCCAGCTGAGGAGTAGGCCGGACGATGGTGGCTGGCTGTCTGGGGAGGGTGGAATCATGGCCACTTGGGGGTCTCTGCCAAGCCTCATGGCAGCGGCATTGGCAGCCCCGCCCTGGCCCATTTCCCCAGCACTGTACAAGTCTTTTGGCAAAAATCCCACACACCCATGCCCCCAATCAGAACCACATGGCACCTTCTTTCCAGCTCCACTATGGTCCTCCATCACTTCATCTGCCGCCGCGTGCAGCCCCACAAACAAAAGACGTGGGACTAAAAAAGTTCAATCAATCAATTCCAACTTTGCAAGATTTTTTTTGCACAAGTTGGAATTGATTGATTGAACTTTTTTAGTCCCACTTCTTTTGTTTGTGAGACAGCACATGGTGGTGGAGGACTGGGAGCCATGGTAGAGGGATGAAAGAGCCACATGCGGCTCCAGAGCCACGGTTTGCTGACCCTTGGCCTAGTTGCTTATAGTCTCTCAGGATTTTGCTCAGGTTCTTTGTTGTGTCATTTATCCCAATGTGAATGAGTAGGCGAGGTAGTAATCTGTTGGCCTAATTATTTTGATTAGGTTCTCAACCACATCTTTGATTTTTGCTCCAGGGAGACAACATACCTCCCTGGATTGTATGTCCGGTCTGCAGATGACTGACTCTGTTCCTTTGAGAATAGAATCTCCTATCACCAGCACTCGCCTTCTTTTCTGGGGGGGGGGTGCAGTCTGAGATGTTTTTCTGTTTGTCTCAGGTGTGTTTGTTGATATAGCTTTTTTAGGGATATTTGGTGTTGTTTATTTGCTAGGTGTCTGCATGTTTTCTTTGAGGGGGAGGTAGTGGGTCTGTGTATTTCCATCTAGGGGAAGAAATCAATTGCTCAGTTTTAATGGGGTTGTTTCTGGTTGGGTTAGATTGGGCAGTAGGGGTTCGTTAGATGTATGCTGCTTCTTCCTTTGATTGTTGTGTTTCTTTCTATGTGTGACATAGATCCATTTGTCTTCCTCCAAGGGTTTATCAGTAGGGTCAAATCCTCTGGGAGTTATTTGTCCATTGTTTGGTTCAGTTTGGGTATAGCTTTCTTTCATAGGTTGGAGTTTGGCTTGAAATGCCTCTAGATTCTTTACTTTTTCCTTTTTCACATAGTTTACATTTGATCCATGTATAATTTGGGTATTCTTTGGGCATAAGCACATACATGGAACATGTATTGCATACTACAATAGTATCCATCACCTGATCCATGAATTTGTTGTTTGAAAATCCCTCTTTTATGGTTGGTGGATATGCTTTGCTGTTAGCCATGCTTCTACCTCTGTTCTAGGTAATTATGCCTATTTTTTATGTTTTGCAAATCAAAATAGCATCAGTTTCTTTTTCCAAGAGTCTGCTGTGTGGTTGCTGTTCACAGTCCCCAGCCTCCTGGATTGCTGCCTTTTGCAGTCCCCAGTCTACTTGTCTGCTGCCATTCGTAGTCCCCAGTCTACTGATCTGCTTCTGTTCACAGTCCCTGATCTAGTGGTCTGCTGCCATTCGCAGTCCACGGTCTGGTAGTCTGCAGGCTGTGGTAGACTGTCATCTGCAGCACCAGGTCTTCTGCCATTTGTAGGCCCTGGTCTACTGCTGTCCATACCACCTAGTCTACTGTTGGCTGTAGGCACTGGTCTACTACCGCCCGTAGGCCCTGGTCTACTGCTGTCTGCAGCACCCAGTCTACTGCCATCTGCAGCACATGGTCTGCTGCTCTCTATAGGCCCTGGTCTACTGCCATCCACAGCAACTGGTCTGCTGTTGTCTATAGGCCCTGGTCTATTGCCGTCCATAGGCCCTGGTCTACTGCTGTCCGCAGTTCCTGGTCTACTGTGCTGCAGTGTTCCACCACCTCCACCAACATCTCTGCAGCCACATGGTTCCTGTTTGCTGGTCCATAACACTGGTGTTCTGCTTCCTTCAGCAAACAGGGCTTCATGGATCGTTCACAGTAAGCTCTCCTTTTCTCTCCCTGGCTGGCTCTCCTCCCTGCTCCACTATCTTACTGGCTCTCCTGTTTCTCCTCTAAGAACAGGAGATTCAAGAGCGTGTCTTTGAAAAATTTGAGAGAAAGTTGATATATAGCAGGTTCACTCTTCTTATGCAGTAGCAGCTCAAGACCTATCTTCATATTCTAAATAAAGAGTTGCAGATCCAAGATTGCACAATACGGCTGGTTTCCACTGTCAAGTTACACTCCAAAATCATCAATGGATGATCTTTCCTGGACTACATCAAGTTCCATCAGAAATAATTCCTCCTTTATCAAGCAGATGTTTGAACAGTAGACTAGATTGAACTGCCTCTCTTATCCAGGGCATTCATCACCTTTTGCAATGTACATTACTTTGACTTTATTAAAGGGTACAATTGCTGTGGTTCTAAGATGACTAGTTATGTCAGCTACATTTATGCCAACTCTGATATTTACAAACCCTGACATTTTTCAAAGGGAAGAATAAGCTGCAGACTGCTATTGCTAGCCTTTGGGTATTTCTCCAGCTGCTGCATCATGTTGATTTTAGAAGGTTTAGAAATCATTTTCTACTTTTAATAGAAGTAAATGTTAACACTTAGAAAATGTGTCATATTCACTACCAGGGAACTTATTATTTTTTAAGAACTGGTGACAAAACTGATGGATTGGAAATTGCTCAGACATCTAAAGCCAACTCTATGGAGAGGCAAAGGAAAAAGAACAGTGATTGTAATCCAGTGACTGAAACTAGCCTACATTTAGAAAGGTATAGAACAGTGATTATAGAACAGTGATTGGCAGTAGCCCAGACTTTCCTAAAGGAAAAAAAAGGTGAGTGTTGGTGATAGGAGATTAAATTCTCAAGGGAACAGAAACAGCCATCTGCATATTGGACACCTAGAAAAGTATGTTGCCTCCCTGGAACAAAACTCAAATATGTAGTTGAGAACCTTTCTAAAATAGTCAAGCCCATAGATTACAATCCCTTTCTTCTCCTTCAATGGGAATATATGATATGACAATCAACCTGAAAACAATATTGGGAGATTACAAGCAGTTAGACAAGAATGTTAAGGAGTAAGGAGCACAAGTGGTCTTTTTATCTTCCAATGAAATATCCACATCCAAAGAAGAAACAGAGGATTTTAAATTGAACTACTGGCTTAAGAGTTGGTGCCACAAAGAGAACTTTGGATTACTAGACTATGGTCTGCATTATCTATATGAAGAGCTTTTGGCAAGGGATGAGCTGCACTTTACAAGCACTTGGAATAATGTATTTAGAAAATGATTGGCTCATCTTATCAGGTCTTTAAAGTAAAACTAAGGTGCGGTGAGGGTGACCAATACTTTAGGATCTTTTAAGACAAATTCTTGAATCTTTGGGACTTAATTCCAAGCATAAATCCCAAGACAACCAATCAAACAATGAGGTAGAGAGTGATGGGAAGGAGGAAAACCCAGATACAAGGTAGGAGATGTAGGAATCATATCCAGGGTCAGGCATAAAGGACTCAGATGCCTATACACTAATGCTCAAAGTTTAGGGAACCAACATGGTGAACTTGAAGTACTAGTACATGAGGACAGGTACTATATAGTTGCCATTATTAAAACGTGGTGGGATGAAACTCATGACTTGATTGTACCTATGGAAGGATACAAACTATTAAAAAAACCAGACCTAACAAAAGAGGGTGTGGAGTTGAATTATATGTAAAAGATCATTACATATCTACAGAAAAACCAAGGATGAAAACCTCCTAGAATGCATATGAGTCAATATAAATGGAAAACTGAATGAAATTGCCATAGATGTATGCTAAAGGTAAAGGTTCCCCCGCACATGCGTGCTAGTCGTTTCCAACTCTAGGGGCCAGTGCTCATCTCCATTTCAAAGCTGAAGAGCCAGTGCTTGTCCGAGGACATCTCTGTGGTCATGTGGCTGGCATGACTAGATGCCAAAGGCGCCTGGAACGCTGTTACCTTCCCACCGTAGTGGTCCCTATTTTTCTACTTGCATTTCTATGTGCTTTCAAACTGCTATGTTGGCAGAAGCTGGGACGAGTAACAGGTGCTCACTCTGTTATGTGGCACTTGGGATTCGACCCGCCAAACTGCCGACCTTCTGATCAACAAGCTCAGCATCCTAACCCACTCAGCCACCGCGTCCCTAGATGTATACTACAGAGCACCTAACCAAGGATAAGAAATAGATGAACGTTGGGACTTCCGGTGGCGGCGCGGTGCCGAAGACAGCCGTTTCGGGCTGCCCGCTGTTCAGCTGAGTTGTTTTCACCCGAAACAGCGCCGATCAGCTGTTCGGGTGGATTTGAAGCCCCCTCCTCGGGAGAAGAGGAGGGGGTGAGGCCCCAGGTAGGGGTTGAGTTCTCCGGGGCCGCCTGAGCTTAAAGCTTGGGCGGCTGAAGGATTGAACTCCCCCGTAGCCTGGGTTGCTCCCAGCTGTTCAGCGTCTCTGCTCCGGGATTTTTGGAGCAGAGCCAGGCGTTTGCGACCACCCCTGCCAGAAGGAAAGACCCTGGAATAAAAAGAAGCAGGCAGAGCGGTACAGGAGGTCAAGGTGAAGAGGACTTTTATTCTTACTCTCTAGCTTAATGGACTTTATAAACTTAAAGTGAAAGTGCGCAATAAGTGAAAGTAAAAAGATGGCGGCTAAACCTCCCTCAAAAACCCTTCGGAGTGCAGGAACTTCCCCGGTGCAACAGACATCGTTGCAAGCTTTGCTTCCTCCTGCCGCATTGACATCGAAGGACTTACAAGATGCCCTTGAAAAACAATCCCAGTTAATATCAGAAATGCTGGGTGATAAGTTGGCAAAGGTGGAGGAGAAACTGGAGAAATTGGAGGAGAGGATAGAAGAGAAGTTCAGTGCGATGAGGGTAGACATTTTGTCTACAGTGGAAAGCGTGGCTGAATGTGTGCAAGGTTTGGATGAAAAAGTGGAGGACCTGAGTCAAAAGAATGCTATACTAGAAGTAAAGGTGCTGGAGAATGAAGATTTAAGGGATAAAATGGAGGGAGAATTGAGTCTTGTCCAGTATCATCAGATGCAGTATGCTATTAGAATCAGAGGCTTAAAAGAGAATACTAAAGAAGACCTAAAGCAGCTGATTTCTGAGGCTCTGGAAGCAGTATTGGGTCAGCCAGCATCTGAAATAAAGGGATGCATGGATAAAGTTTTTTGTGTAAACTCATGGATTGCTAGGCAGAGAAAGCTACCTAGAGATGTGGTGGTTTATTTTATAAAGAGAGAAACTAGAGATGAAGTTATTCAAGCCGCTTATGATACTAAAGTTGTGGTTGCTGACCAAGAAGTTTTGGTTTTAAAAGAAATTCCTCCAAAGATTTTAAGGAGAAGGAAGGATTTTGCATTTCTTGTGCAGGAACTTAAGCAACGTGATATAAAGTTCAGATGGGAGATTCCAGTCGGATTGGTGGTGATGCATGAAGGTAAAAGATATTGTCTGGTTACTGTGAAACAGGCGCGTGATTTCTACAATAATGTTTTAAAAGCAACCCCTCTACTACTTCTGGAAGCTGCAAAGGGATCTGGAGAAGGAAAACCTCAAGAGGCCGAAGGTGGACAGACAGAGGAGAATGGTGCTGGAGGGGATCAAATTATAGCCTCGTCGGCTGTTGCTGGAGAGCAGAGGGTGACGCGTGCCGCTTTAAAACAAGCAAAACAAATAAAAGAACAAGACCAGCAGAAGTTTATGGAACTTTCAAAGCGTACTTACAGCGAAGCAGTGGGAGGAGCGCGGCCCAAAGGAGATAGAGGGGCTATTAAAGATGTGCTCCAACAGCTTCGGGATGACACGCATGGCGAGTAAATTTCTAACCTGGAACGTTAATGGACTAAATTCACCACAGAAGAGAAAGAAAGTTTTTCAATATTGAAAACAATTCAAGATTGATGTTATATGTTTGCAAGAAACGCATATTAGGGTTATGGACCAAAAGTATTTATCGAACTCAAGGTTGGGCACGCAATTTGTTGCCTCTGCAATGAATAAGAAAAATGAAGTGGTTGTTTATGTTAAAAGTGTTTTAACAGTGGACTTAACTGAAGCAGATAAGCATGGAAGATATGTTATGATAGATTTGTTGCTAGAAGGCAAAAAAACGCTTTTAGTTGGACTGTATGCTCCTAATCAACAACAAGCTGATTTTTTTAGTTTACTTCATACAAAGCTTACTCAGTTGGATTACAAATCGTTTATTTTTATGGGGGACTGGAATGGTGTTTTGGATGTAATGATGGATAAGGCTGGTTCTTTTAAGCGTGCTCCGAGTCATGCCAGATTGCCTAAATCTTTTTTTGAAATGAAGGATGATTTGGAATTGCGAGATATTTGGCGTGACACACACCTGCATGAAAAGGATTATACTTTTTTTTCTGATAGACATCAATCTTTTTCCAGGATTGATTTCATTTTGCTGACTAATGACTTTTTTTCTAGGATTAAGAAGGTAAAGATCTGTGCAAGAGCTATTTCTGACCATAGTCCAGTTTGGTTAGAGATTAATAAGGACAATAGAGATAGGCGCTCGTGGCGCGTAAATGAGAATTTGTTTAGAAATCAGAGAAATGTGGAAGAATGTAAACAGCGGATGAAGGATTTTTTTGAAATTAATATGAATAAGGATACTTCTATGGACATGGTTTGGGATGCTAGCAAGGCCTATATGAGAGGGGTGTTGATATATATGAATAATAAACACAGATGTTGATGTGGCCCTCCGTGCAACCACCTGCTGCCATTCCCTATTGATGTGGGGATTTGAAGCCCCACCCCAACATTCACAGAACCAGCAGCCTCCACCCCCAACCCCGTCCTGTCAGGACCCCTAACAGGCCCGGACTGAGTGCTGGTTAATAATTCCCTCCCCACCCTACTATCCCTCCCCCTGCCTAACCTTTTAAAATAAACGGCTAAAAATGTATCAGGGGTCTCTTCACATGTCTCAACCCGAGGCCCCTATCTAAGCCCAGCTACCTCTCGGAGTCCCAACAATTGGGCTTGTCATTAAGGGGAGTGTGGAAAAAGGCTGTTGGTCATACCCAGGAGGGAGGAACCCCCCTGAGGGCATACAAATCAGCTCCAGAGTAACAGAAACAAACCATGGAACAATAAAAATGTCCACATAGGGCAGATATTACAAATATTTACAGTGGGTAGTTTGATGGAATGATGATATTCAGATAAAATAATATTGAGTCCGGTAGGTATGTCTCTCAGTCCACTTGTCCAGCTCAGCTCTCACCTGAGATGGCGATCAGAAAGGAAGCCCCAGCCGTCCTCTCACTCTGGCTGAGGAGAGGTGGACAGAGCAAGGAGTCCCGGGCCATGCCTACCCCAACTGGTCTCTCACACCAGTGGGGCGGTTGATAACCAATCCAAGACCATACTCCCACCACGGTCAGCTCCCAGGCCCAAGCTGGACTGTCAATGGGGAGGACTTGATTCCAGCCGGGCATTAAAATGGCCATAATACCTGCCTGCCAGCACAGGAAGTAAACCAGGCCACGGCCGATCTTCGGGCCACCAGCCACTGCCACCATTCGGGGGGGGGCAAAAACATCCTCTCCCACAAGCGCCCGCCCGCTAGTCCAAACAATGTTACAGCAGCGAGCAAAAGGCATTCCTGGCAGTAGTTCAATAGTTCAGGCATCCCCCAACAAGTCCACCGCGGCGGGGCAAAAACCGAGGCTGATGTCCGGGCCAAAAAGCCACCGCTGTCATCCGGAAGGAGAGGGAGGGCTCCGCGCCACTGAAAACGGTGCCTGCCAGCTGACAAAAGTCCCAGCTCCCAATCGAGTTTCCAGCTGGTCAAATCATCGCTGCCACCCCTCCGTACAAGCGGGGCATATCCATGGCAAGAAGACAGATGAAGGATGCCTGCAGCAGTACAGCATTGCTCTCCAGGTCGGTAGGCCAGCGCCATCCGAAGCGCCGGTATCCGAAGGGGGAGGGGGCTCAGCGCCACCAAAAACAGTGCCCAGCAGACATCTCTGCGTCCACACACCCCTGGAATCACCCCACCATACCGTGCCACGGCTGGGCCTCCCTAAACTGACCCAAAATATCAATTGGAAGACAAACTCTGCATCAAGTGGGAGTTTGAACAGGTTCCTAATCAACCTAGTTGATAACTTTGTCATCCCAAAGGTAGAGGAGAGAACTAGAAGAAGGATTTCATAGATGAAAATCTTAATGAGGAAAACAAGTCAAAAACTTGGGAAACTCTAAAAAATATGATTATAAAAGCCAGTCCAGCACAATATCACTGAAAAAGTAAAACAAGATGTAATATATTGGCCATAATTGTTTTAAATCACTTGCTTAATATCTGATCACTTGCTTAATGTCTGACCTAGATTTCTCTGTTACGTAATGGTTGCTGTTACTGAAAGCCAGACTTGCTGTCTCCAGGCTGATAATTAGGTTTGGGGCAGGAAACTGTTACTTTATTGGTCGCTGCCTAGAAGATAACCGTATAAATAGCTGTGCAGCAGCCATTAGGGCTTGCTTCTGTTCTGAGTTAATAAATTTGTTTGCTGTTTCAACACTTTGTCTTGCTTAATGCCTAAAGAACTGAAGATATAACAGTGGCGACAAAGGTGGGATGTGCTGCTTCATCACAAGAGTCTGAAGTCACTAGGGGGTGAGGTCAGCACAAAGCCTGGCAGGGACAGCATTCTCCCCCCTCAGTCTGCCAGCAAGACACGCTGGAGACCACTGCACCCTAAGGATCCATTCTAGGGCCTATGCAGAAGCCAGCACCACAAGACAATATGAGCAACAAGAAATGCAAGCAACTCACCATGGCGAAAGTGTGAAAACTCAAAGAGTTCAACATCACACACCCAGAGAGATGGGCGTCCTACAAAGAGTTCAACATCACACACCCAGAGAGATGGGCGTCCTACATTTCCTGAATTACCTCTGCACCAACCAGGTCAGCGAAGATGGGCTGAAGGCCGTGACCCTCCTCTGTGTGTGAGGCCCAGCCACCTTTGACATTCCCGTGAACCTGGTCACACTGACGCTGCCCAAGTTCGTCACCTACGCGGACTTGAAGAAAAAGCTCTGAGACCACTTTGAGCTCAAATTATCTCTCATAGCATGGAGGCACACTTTTGAACAGCAGGAGCAATAGCCCAATGAGACGGCCACAGAATTCATTGCCGCTCTTCATCAAGCATCCCAACTCTGCAATTTCATGGATTTGGAGGAGAGACTAAGAGATCGCTTAGTCTGTGGACTCTGGAACCGAGAGCTCCAAGAAAAACTGTACACTAAGGAGACTCTCTCGCTACAAGAGGCCTTGAAGGAGATCATGGAGGACAAAGCTGCCGGAGGGGCCATTAAAGCACTGAGGCCCTCCAAAAGCACTTCAAGCACCAAAGCTGTCCACCACGAGGTCGACAAGCTACAGAAGCACCAGGAGAAAGGACTGCGGCCAGCTGAGAAGGCAGTTCTGTTCCTTAGATGCATGAGCTGCAGAGGCCGTCATCAACACACAGAATGCCAATTCCGAACAGCAATGTGCCAGGCATGTGGCAAAGCAGGCCACATTGCCACCATCTGCTGAGGTTTCCAGAGGGACCATCCACAGGAAGACTCAGCCAGGAGCGGTACCGGGCCCTGGGGCAACACCAGGTAGGGTTTTGCTCCATCCGGAGGAGCGTGTTCTGCACTGGTGCCCACCGCCCACTTAAACAGAAGCTTCGACATCAGGTCAAGCTTCAGGGAGTTCCATGCAAAATGGAACTGGACACAGGCTCAGCCATGTCCATCATCTCCATAGGAACCTTCTGGCACATATGCAACCGCAGCAATAGAGGGAATCAAACTTCGGCCATCTGATCTTCTGCTCACAGACTTCCAAAACTCCAGAGTGGCGGTCAAGGGTGAAGCCACACTTTTGGTGAATTTCAAGGGGTTTGCAGGCCCACTAGATGTTGTAGTAGTGGAAGGCCAATGTACAAGACTCGTAGGGCTTGATTGGTTTGATGCATAGGGTATCCAAGTAACCGGGATTCACCAAACACAGGCAGTAGACTTGTCTTTAGTCTGCCAAGAGTTCGCGGATGTTTTCAGTTCAAGCCTAGGAGAGTACAAGGGCCCTCTGATAGCCTTCAACCTTGTTCCCCTAGTAATGCCAATACGGGTCAAGCCTCATCGAGTGCCTTTCACTTTAAAACCCAAAATCGACACAGAGCTGGACAAGCTGGTCAGTCAGGGGGTATTCCAGCGCATGGACAGTGGGGTGTGGGAGACCCCCATAGTAACACCACTTAAGGCCAATGGAGAAGTAGGCATATGTGCTGACTATAAGTACACCATTAACCGGGCACTTCAATAGCATGCATACCCAGTGCCAATTGTCAGCCATATTTTGGCATCATTGCAAGGTGGCCGCGTGTTCACCAAATTAGATTTGGCACAGGCCTACCAACAGTTGCAGGTGGACAAGGCCACAGCAGCTGCCCAAATCATTGTCACCCATCAAGGGGCCTTCAAGGTCAAGTGCCTACAGTTTGGGATGAGTGTAGCCCCAGGGATTTTCCAGCGAGTAATGGAGTGCATGCTCAAGGGAATTACAGGGGTCCGCCTCTACTTTGATGATGTACTCATTGCCAGGGAATCTATAGAGGTTCTGGCTGAGCGGCTTAGAGCCATCCTTCAGCGGTTCCACACAGCGGGGCTTAAATTGAAAAAAGAAAAGTGCAAGATTGGAGTAGAGTGAACTGAGTTCCTTGGTTCTGTATCGATGCCAACAGCATTCATCCAGCAGACTCAAAGCTGAAAGTGATTCAGCAGGCCCCAAGCCCTAGGTCCAAGGGTGGCCTTCAAGCCTTCTTGGGCCTTAATTTTTAACATGCATTCCTCCCACATAAGGCCACAGTGGCAGAGCCGTTAGACTGGCTCTTAGACAAAAAGGCTCAGTGGCAGTGGACCACTGTCCACGAAAGAAGTTTCCAGGCAGTCAAATCGCTGTTGTCCTCGAACTCAGTGCTTACTCATTTTAACGAAAAGCTGCTAGTCTGCATCGCATGTGATGCATCCCCATATGGGGTTGGGGCAGTGTTGAGCCATTTTTCAGCTGATGGGAAACAGTCTCCTATCGCCTATTATTCGAGGACCCTGTCATCTGCAGAGCGCAATTACGTGCAGATTGACAAGGAGGCCTTGGCCATTGTGGTCGGGGTTATAAAGTTCTATGACTATTTGTATGGCCACCATTTCACAGTCTTTATGGACCACAAGCCACTTCTAGGGTTGTTCATTATGAACAGGCAGACACCTCAGATTCTGTCCCCTCGAATGCTCAGGTGGTCTATATTCCTTTCAGCCTACAGTTACAGGCTGATTCATAAACCGGGCAAAGAAATGGGCTATGCAGACAGCCTTAGCAGATTGTCCCTGCCACACATGGAGCCAGATCCGGCTCCAGCTACACACATCCTAGCCATACAGGATTTGCCAGAGTCTCTACTCCATGCTGGAGATGTAGCTGCTGAGACAGCAGCTGACAAAATGCTTAGCCATGTGTTAACTTGGGTACACACAGGATGGTTGGACAAATGTCCAGGGCCAGAATTTCAGAGTTTCTTCATGAGGAAAGATGAGCTTTCAGCTCATGAAGGGTGCATTCTTTGGGGAAGTAGAGTCATAGTCCCCAGCTCCTTAAGGCCCAGAGTTCTTGAGTCTCTGCATGAAGGCCATCCGGGAATAGTCCAGATGAAGGCACTGGCGAGGAGCTACCTTTGGTGGCCAGGGCAAGATAAAGCTATTGAGTCCCAAGTACATGGTTGCTACATGTGCCAACAATCCAGACTGGAGATGCCACAGGCCCCTGTCCACTGATGGGAGGACACTCACACACCATGGTAAAGGATCCACATTGACTTTGTTGGGCCCTTTCAGGGACAGCTGTTTTTAATAGTGGTCGACAGCCACTCTAAATGGTTAGAGGTTGTACCAATTCTCACTATGACTACTGCCAGGACCATCCAAGAACTGCGCAGAATATTTGCAACACATGGGCTTCCAGACATCTCAGACAATGGGGCTCAGTTCACCAATTCAGAATTCCAGGCCTTCCTCAGGGCAAATCTCATAAGGCTGCCATGTTGGCTTCCTTTAACCCATCGTCGAACGGTCAAGCAGAACGCATGGTCCGCACAACCAAGGAAACCCTGAAATGGATTGTCACAGGAGATTGGCACCACAGACTGGCCAATTTTCTACTCTGCCAGCGCACAACACCCTGCACTTTGGAAAATGCTCTTCCAACTCTGTTATTCTTGTTTACTTCAGTATAGACAAAGAAGTCCCATTAATTTTTCTAAATGAATGCATGTCTTCAATGTAAGATATATGCCACATATCAAAAAGCAAATTTAGGTTAGTGAAACAAGGAGGAAAAGGTACATGGTTAGGCTTCTTTTAAACATAAAAGTTTGTGATGAACATGTAATTCTATTTATTCTCTCTGCAAAATCATCCAATTCCTCTATTTCACTTTTGTACTCCCCCCCTATAGATTTTGTTGTAGGAATATCTGGAATCTTCATCGCCTCTTCCTGAGCTCCCTCAAGCAAGCCCATTAGAGTCAGAAAACATGGACAGTTGCTTGTTTGCAGAAATTTTGTTTTCTGGCTGAGATGCTAGGAGTGTACTAGCTTTAAAATATTCCAGAAAGCATGGGCATCCATGCAAGGGAGAGGAAGGGACAAGGGGAAACAAATGATGAAATTCCTGTTATTACATAATGATGTAAATTCTGTGACTTTCATCCAAATAATTGTGTAACTGTTTGCATATTGTCATCATTTTGATGTTATTTCTTGTTGATACTGCTGCCCAAGAGGACAAAGCTTCAGAGCACAAAGAACAAGAAAAATGTATACCAAGAAGATTTTTCAGGCTACAATTTGGAACCCACAACTACTTTGAAAATATTTTCTCATGATCAATCACACTTCTTCAGCTGAAATGAGAGCTAGAAATTGACAAGGTCAGAAGAAAAGTTGGTGAGACTAGGCCCGCTTGTTACAATAACTATGCAGAGATGCTGTTTGCTTTTCCCACCAAGAAACAAGATTTATCAATCTGTTACAATGCATAGTTGGGAAAAAGCAAATATCTCATTTGAACATTCAATTTGTTATGAATATGTGGGCTGAATATTACAATTTACAATAGTGTTTTCTTCACTTTTACTGCCTTTTCTATCTGCAGTAAAATCAGGATTCATCATCTTTAAATCTCTCCTTGCATATCTTTAAATCTTCACCTGTGTGAAGCCTACCAATTTAGGTATCAGAACAAACTAGATAATTTAATATCCATATTGGTTACTACTTGAATAAAATATGTATGTTTCTGAAAGAAAACCTCTGTTGTGGTAAATAAAGCGTTCTATTTCCAAAACCTCTGCTTATCAACATATGCTCATGTTACCCAATGAATCAGTTTCTTTTATGCAATTGAAAAATAAAAAAATGAATTATTTTATCTTGTTACAGTTTATTTTTGTATAATACTGAATTTTGGTTCTCGCCTATTGTTAGTTGCTTAAAATGTATTTCAGTAAAAGCGAGTGACAAACATAAAAACAACATATTTGTACCTTGAAAAAAGATGTCAAAGTGTTCATGTTTTTCCAAGGCACAAATATGTAGTTTTAAATTTTCCTTGAGATGGGCAGGGCTTTTTTTCTCATATAACGCTCAGAACGGGTTCCGGAACCCTTTTTTTGCACAAAAAACAAACAAACAAACAACCCAGCTCCCTTATTGGTTTTCCTAAGCCTATTGCAGGGCTAGCAATCTTGGCTCTTTTTTATGACTCAAGAACTTCAACTCCCAGAAATCCTGAGCCAGACATACTGAGGGGAAAGGGAGTGGTTTCCAAGCTGAGCCATGCTGGCTCAGGAATTCTGGGAGTTGACATCCTTAAGTCATAAAAGAGCCTGCACTAGAGGAGGACATTAAAATTATTTACAGGATTACTTCTTTAGGAACTAAACTTTTAGAATCTAAAACAGCTAATTCAGAAAAGCCAACAGGAAAGAATCTCACATTTTTCATCTGCTTCTGTCTTTTGGAAGGTAAAATTAGATAACAAAATAATCTATTTCTTATGTTAACATCTCTGCAATGAAATCAAAGGTAACAGGAAAGAAATGAGAAACATTTTTCTCAATGTAATATGTCTAATTTAGCTGATTCTAGAAAAAATAGTATCTTTTGTACACTCTTTAAAACTATTTTGAATCTAAACAATTCTTAAGAATGAAATATTCTTAATTTAGACTTTACTTTTACTGTTTGGACTGTCATGTGTTTTGAAAAATAGATTATTTAGAATCTAGTTATGTTGCACTTCAGTCTTTAAATAATTAACCTAGTATATACATAACAATATATGATGTTTTCCCTGGTGAGCTTAACATCAATAACATTTATTAAAAAGGCTAAAACAATTTCTGGGGGTATTACCTGTATAGTAAAATTTTGGACAAGCAGTGATCATGTTACATATGTGCATAAGTGTAGTCAGTAGCATATGCCTTTTTAAAAATATCAAACATGCAAAGAAACAAAAATAAGTCCAAAATATCTGTATTACATCCAGAAATGCCAACTTTGCAACCAATATTTCTCATCCATAACTATGGCACCATAAGGATACCTGCATACATGCAAATGTTTCTCTGGGATCAGTAACGCAACAGGGATTACTTTTTCCTTCTAGTAACATATACCTAAAACCAGTTTATTGCATTTGGCAATTGTACTAAAAAAATCTCATTCATTTAATTTGAAATCAAGTGAAAAATTGATTTAAATTATTTTATTAAAACAAATTAATGGCAATTCTTTTATAAAAAGTTCCCTCAAAGAAAATGAGTTTGACATGCCTGCTCTAGATAGTTGAATGCTCCAAAATAAATTCTAGACCAGGCATGTACATGCAGCCTACCAAGCACCCTTGGACAGAACACAAACTTTTTTTTAAGTAATAAAATCACCACCACTGCCCTGAAAGTCATGTTGCCTAGTGCCTCCATGGCTTACCATGACCACAAGCTCCAACACTGTAGATGCTCCTCTAATCACCAAATCATTGATTAGCCCACCAGCATTCCTTTGCAGACCACAAAGATTTTTAATTTATCAGTGTGGGCCTTTCCTTTCTACAAGATAATAATAATAATAATAATAATAATAATAATAATAATAATAATAATAATAATAATAATAATAATAAGAAGAAGAAGAAGAAGAAGAAAAGAAGAAGAAGAAGAAGAAGAAGAAGAAGAAGAAGAAGAAGAAGAAGAAGAAGAAGAAGAAGAAGAAGAAGAAGAAGAAGAAGAAGAAGAAGAAGAAGAAGAAGAAGAAGAAGAAGAAGAAGTTGGAAGGGACCTTGGAGGTCATCTAGTCCAACCCCCTCCTTAGGCAGGAAACCCTATACCATTTCAGGCAAATGGCTGTCCAGTCTCTTCTTAAAAACCTCCAGTGTTGGAGCATTCACCACCTCTGGAGGCAGGTTGTTCCACTGGTTAATTGTTCTAACTGTCAGGAAGTTTCTCCTTAGTTCTAGGTTGCTTCTCTCCTTGACTAATTTCCATCCATTGCTTCTTGTCCTGCTTTCAGGTGCTTTGGAGAATAGCTTGACTCCCTCTTCTTTGTAGCAGCCCCTGAGATATTGGAACACTGCTATCATGTCACCCCTCACCCTTCTCTTCATTAAACTACACATACCCAATTCCAGCAACCGTTCCCTATATGTTTTAGCCTCCAGTCCCCCAATCATCTTTGTTGCTCTTCTCTGTACCCTTTCTAGAGTCTCGACATCTTTTTTACATCGTGGTGACCAAAACTGGATGCAGTATTCCAGGTGTGGCCTTACCAAAGCATTGTAAAGTGGTATTAGTACTTCACTTGATCTTGATTCTATCTCTCTGTTAATGCAGCCTAGCACTGTGTTGGCTTTTTTAGCAGCTGCAGCACACTGCTGGCTCATATTTAAGTGATTGTCCACTAGGACTCCGAGATCTCTCTCACAGTTACTACTATTGAGCAAGGTACCACCTATACTATACCTGTGCATTTGATTTTTCCTGCCTAAATGTAGACCCTTACTTTTTTCACAATTGAATTACATTTTGTTAGATAGTGCCCAGTGTTTGAGTCTGTCCAGATCCTCCTGTATCTTAAGCCTATCTTCTGGAGTATTGGCTATTCCTGCCAGCTTGGTGTCATCTGCAAATTTGATGAGTTCCCCATCTATCCCCTCATCCAAATCGTTGATGAAGATGTTGAAGAACTACACAGACCTCTTCTAGATTTTCCTCTTGCCTTTCCGAGTTAACTCCTTGGTCTGTCATTGAGCAAGAATTGACTTTGTAGGGAAGCATATTACCATTTGATGTATATTTAACATATGTTCTACCTTTATTTTCCAATTTTATTTATTTATTTATTTATTTATTTATTTATTTATTTATTTATTTATTTATTTGATTTATATAACGCCCTTCTCTCGAAGGACTCAGGGTGGTGTACAGGGCAATAAATATCAAAAATACAAGATACAAAAGTTAAAAAAAAATAATAATTGTGCCTGATGCAATAAATTAATTAAAATCAATATTAAAACCCCAAACCCATCAGACCAGGCCGGCTTGTTCGAATAAATAAGTTTTTAGATCATGGTGGAAGGAGCGAAGGTCGGGAGCCATCCGGAGCTCAACCGGTAAGCAGTTCCAAAGGTCTGGCGCGCCCACAGAGAACACCTTCCCCCTGGGGGTCACCAGTCGACATTCTCTGACCGGTGGCACCCTGAGGAGGCCCTCTCTGTGGGAGTGCACTGGACGAAGGGAGGTTGATGCCGGCAGCAGGTGCTCCTGTAGGTAATCAGGACCCATGCCATGTAGGGCTTTATAGGTCATCACCAGCACCTTGAATCTCACCCGGAGGGCAACTGGAAGCCAATGCAGCTCACAGAGCAGAGGTGTAACATGGGAGTATCGGGAGACCTGCAAAACAACTCGTGCGGCTGCATTCTGCACCAGCTGAAGCCTCCGAGTGGTCCTCAAGGGCAACCCCATGTAGAGAGCATTGCAGTAGTCTAAACAAGAGGTCACAAGCGCATGAGTGACTGTACGCAAGGCATCCCGGTCCAGATAGGGCCGCAACTGGCGCACTAGACGAACCTGGGCGAAGGCCCCCCTAGTCACAGCTCCTATATGATCTTCTAAGGAGAGCTGTGAATCTAGGAGGACACCCAAGTTGCGAGCCCTATCTACGGGGGGTAATAACTCACCCCCCATAGTAAGAGGTGGAATAATCTGAATTTCCTGAGATGCCGGCACGCACAGCCACTCAGTCTTGTCAGGGTTGAGCCGAAGCCTGTTCCTCCCCATCCAGACCCGGACTGTCTCCAGGCAATCGGACATCACATCGAGGGCATCACTGGGGTGGTTGGGGGTCGAAATGAAAAGCTGGGTATCATCAGCATACTGATGATACCCAACTCCAAAACCACGAATGATCTCACCCAGAGGCTTCATATAGATGTTGAACAGGAGAGGCAAGAGGACCGACCCCTGAGGAACTCCACAAACGAGAGACCCAGGGGCCGATCTCTGCCCCCCTGCCAACACCGACTGCGAACGTCCCAGAAGGTAGGAGGAGAACTACTGAAAAACAGTGCCTCCCACTCCCAACCCCCTGAGACGCCACAGTAGGATACCATGGTCGATGGTATCAAAAGCCGCTGAGAGATCTAATAGGACTAGGACAGAGGAATAACCCCTGTCCCGAGCCCACCAGAGATCATTCACCAGAGCGACCAATGCCGTCTCCGTGCTGTGCCCGGGCCTGAAACCCGATTGGTACGGGTCCAGATAATCAGCTTCCTCCAGGAACAAAGAAAGTGAAGGTTGGAGACCGGACGAAAGTTGTTTAATACAGCTGGGTCCAGGGCAGGCTTCTTAAGGAGGGGTCTCACCACCGCCTCCTTCAAGGCAGCGGGAAAACTACCCTCACTCAAGGAAGCAGTTATCACTGCCTGGAGCCAGCCTCGTGTCCCATCCCAAGCTGCATAAACCAGCCAGGAGGGGCACGGGTCCAATAAACACGTGCTGGAGCTCAGCTTCCCCATGATCCTGTCTACGTCCTCCAGAGTCACAGGATCAAACTCCTCCCAGATAACATCAACAAGACTGCCCATAATATTTGTATGCAATCCACATGGCGAGGTTTGGGGAAACTTACAATAGAAAAATATATTTTTAAAATCATAAGATTAAAACATCGCCTGGCCCGCACCGCCTCCGCTGCCTGCATTGCGCACCTCCGCCATATAGAGTGGGCTCTGCTGCTCCCACAGCACCAACCGCGCCGGCTCCGGCCCCAGGGAGGGAAGCCCGTCGCCAACACCCTTCGCACCTGTGACTGCAGCAGCATTGCCCCCCACCCCCCCGCCTCCTGCACCCACCAAGATGAGAGTTCCGGCACCTTTATTTTTTAGGGAAAAAAAAGCACTGGAGATGGGACATATGTTTGGCCCACCAAAATGAACTCTAAATCACCAAAACTACTGACAGTACAATCATCAACAAGATTGTTTAGAAGAATGAGTCTTATTTTTCAGATTAACGCAAAACAGGATTGCATTTTAGGAAGTTTTGACCTTCTAGGCCTCAGATTTGATATACCCTTAGAGTTGTATATAATTATTTTATACAGATTTTTACTTTCAATTCTATTCACTGATTATACCAATTAAGATAATTAATTTTAATATGAAAAGAAACTTAAGTGTGTTCAGATGAATGTAATTTTATATACATATATTCTTCAATATGTTAGAACATTCTGTTCCATGTTACAACAGATCTATAGTTATACTTATCTTAAGCAACTCTGTCAAATTCCTAAAATATCAATAGCAATTTAAAGCTATCAGTTACATACAGTGCCTACAGGAAAGAAACATGGTGGAAAGTTTGTGATGACCATAAATTGTTCTGTAATACAAGACACTAATATGTTCAGACATTCACACTCTGAATATAATACTAGTAGTACTGAAGTTAAAACCATTTGTTCAGTGACTGTTCAAAAGTTATAGCAGCATTGAATAAATGGTACTTATGCTCAGACCCTGAAGTTATTATGGCTATTATTATAGCTACCCTCATATTCACATTTTGTTATGGGAACCAGCAATGTGTCCTTGGGTTGGAGTACTGTTCCACAGGAACCGACGATGCTCAGATGCAATTCCCCCCATCCCTGCATTCCATCCCACCTCCTCTCTTTTCTTTGTCAAGCTGCGAGTGAAGCAGAATATAGGTGAAAGTGCAAATCAGTCTTGATAGTATACTTTTATTTATTTCTTTTTCTTCCATGTTTATTATTCCCCAAGAATCATTCCAGACCTTGATAGGTTCTCATTTAGAACCTATCACTCTTTTATTCTTTATTTGTCTATATGAAAAAATATAATATATTTATCATATAGGGGCTGAATTTTTAGTAATCTTACTTACAGCTGCCAAATTTCAATGGGCACGAATGAGCATCCATAGGAAAATCTTCCAAGTGCATTGGACATTCAGCCTGGACTGTAAGCCTATAAGGGAAAATGCCAATTTATGGTTATCTTCTGCTAAGAGATGATGAAAATCAATTTCTCAAAAATTAATTGAATCAACACAGAGATCACATATTAAATTAAATATAAATTTAATGCAGTTTGCTTATTTATGTTATAGGTTCCTTCAATGGACAGTTTTATGATGTCAAAACTTTAGAAATATTTTATTCACAATTATTAGGAAAGACCAACTGAATTAACATATAAATTATAAAGCTATCCAGGGTCGAGAACTACCTCCACGCCAATCAAGTCGCCGAGGGTGGCCTGAAGGCCGCTACGCTCCTGTGTGTTTGCGGCCCAGCCACGTTTGACATCGCAGAGAACTTGTTCGCGCCGATGCCATTGGAGTCTGTAAAGTTCATGGACTTGAAGAAACAGCTCGGCGACCATTTCCAGCCCAAGCTGTCAGTAATCACTTGACACCACACATTCGAACAGAGGGTTCAACAGCAGGGTGAAACAGCATCCGAATTCATCACGGCATTGAGGCAGGCCACACACCTGTGCCAGTTCTCTGACATAGAGGAGAGGCTCTGGGACCAACTTGTCTGCGGCCTCTGGAATCGAGAGTTGCAAAAAAAGCTCTTCGCCAAAGTTACTCTGTCATTTCCAGATGCACTGAAGGAAATCATGGCGGACGAAGCAACCAATGGGGCTGTACAAGCCATGCGGCCTGCCAAAACAGCACAGCACGAGGACCCTGTCCACCATGAGGACGCCGAACATGCTGAAGACTCCAACGACAACACAGAAGTTGACATGCTCCAAAGGCACGACGACCAACAACGTTGCAGTGACAAGCAACAAGGAATGCCTTACAAGGCAGATCCCTTCCTTAGGTGCCCAGGGTGTGGTGGCTGCCACCAACATTTGGACTGTAGGTTCCGGACAGCCACCTGCCGGGAAGACTGGTCACATCATGTCCATCTGCAGAGGTCGCCAGAGGGACCGGCAATCAAATCGCCGGTCGGACATTCCGATCAGGAGACAGTTTAGCATAGGGTTTTTCTCCAGTCGCAGAAGCATTTGCCGCACGGGAGCTCGCTGCCCCATTAAGCCGGAATTTCAACTTCAGGTTGAGCTGCAAGGGGTCCCTTGCAAGATGGAGCTGGACACAGGCTCAGCCGTGTCCATTATATCACTTGAAACATTTAACTTTGTCTGCAATCGCAGCAAGAGATGGGCCAAGCTCAGGCCATCCGACATTATACTGACCAACTTCCAGAATGCCAGAGTCACAGTCAAGGGTGAGGCCATACTGGCTGTCAAATTTAAGGGGTTTTCGGGGCACCTGGACATTGTTGTAGTATGGGGTAAGTGAACGAGCCTGATTGGGATCGATTGGTTTGATGCATTAGACATCCAGGTAACCGGTATCAACCGGGTGCAAGTCACGAGTTTAGCGACAGTTTGCGAGGAGTTCGCACATGTGTTTGATTCAGGTCTAGGGAATTACACGAGTCCACCAATAACATTTAAATTAGATCCTACTGTAATGCTGGTCAGGATTAAACCTTGTAGAGTGCCATTTGCTCTTAAACACAAGATAGATGCTGAGTTAGATAAACTCGTAGAACAAGGGGTACTACAGCCTGTAGATGGGGGTGAATGGGAAACCCCAATAGTCACATCACTAAAACCCAATGGAGAGGTCAGAATTTGCACTGATTAAGGTAAAGGTAAAGGTTCCCCCGCACATGCGTGCTAGTCGTTTCCAACTCTAGGGGCCGGTGCTCATCTCCGTTTCAAAGCCGAAGAGCCAGCGCTTGTCTGAGGACGTCTCCGTGGTCATGTGGCCGGCATCACTAGACGCCAAAGGCACACGGAACGCTGTTACCTTCCCACCGTAGTGGTCCCTATTTTTCTACTTGCATTTTTACATGCTTTCGAACTGCTAGGTTGGCAGAAGCTGGGACGAGTAACAGGCGCTCACTCTGTTACGCGGCACTCAGGATTCGACCCGCCAAACTGCCGACTTTCTGATCGACAAGCTCAGCATCCTAACCCACTGAGCACTCAAATAGCACGCATACCTTGTGCCAGTAGTGAGCCACATCCTGGCATCACTGCAAGGGGGTACAGTTTTTGCAAAGTTAGATTTGGCTCAGGCCTACCAACAGCTTCCTGTGGACGAGGCCACAGCCACGGCACAGACTATTGTAACCCACAGGGGGGCTTTTAAAGTAAAATGCCTGCAATTCAGGGTTAGCGTAACCCCCTGGCATTTTTCAAGGCATCATGGAGCGCATGCTCAAGGGCATTCTGGGGGTTTGCCCCTATTTTGATGATGTGCTCATTGCTGGTGAGTCCACTGAGATGCTTGCAAGGAGGCTCAGAGCCGTGCTTCAACGGCTTCGCAAAGCGGGCCTTAAACTTAAGAAAAACAAGTGTATCATTGGAGTCCCTTCAACTGAATTCTTGGGTTTTTGTATCGATGCCGATGGCATCCACCTTGCTGAGTCAAAATTGAAAGCTATCCAGATGGCTCCCAGACCCAAAACAAAAGGAGAGCTTCAGGCATTCCTAGGTCTCCTAAATTTTTACCATGTGTTCCTTCCTAACAAGGCTGCAGTGGCAGAGCCATTACACCAAGCTCTTGGATAATGGACCAATGGAAATGGACCAATGTTCATGAAAGCAGCCTTAAGGCATTGAAGGCCCTACTGTCCACCAGTTCTACAATCACCCAATTTAAAGAGTCGATGCCAGTGTGCTTTGCGTGTGACGCATCCCCATACAGGGTGGGGGCTGTTTTAAGCCACTTGGAGAGCGATGGTACTCAAGTCCCAATTGCTTTCTATTTCAGGACACTGTCCTCTGCAGAGTGTAATTATGCACAAATTGATAAAGAGGCCATAGTAGCTGGAGTAAAAAAAAATCCATGACTAGTTGTATGGCAGGGACTTCATGGCCTTCACAGACCAAAAACCACTATTGAGGTTATTCACTACAGACAGACAGACACTCCACATCTTATCCCTTAGGATGTTAACATGGTCCATCTTTTTATTGACCTACAGTTTCAGGCTAATTCACAAACCCAGCAAAGAAATGGGCCATGCAGATGGCCTCAGCAGGCTTCCACTGCCTCAAATCTAGCCAGATCCAGCCCCAGTGGCCCATGTTTTGTCTATTTAGGACTTGCTGGAGTTTCCCCTCCACACTGGGGATATAGCTGCAGAAAGTGCTGCAGACAAGACTCTAAGTAGAGTGCTATCCTGGGTTCACATGTGGTGGCTGGAAAACAGTCCTGGACCTGAGTTCCAGAGCTACTTCACACGTAGACATGAGCTATCAGCTCACAAGTGTTGTATTCTATCGGGGAACAGGGTCATTGTCCCCACTTCATTAAGGGACAGGGTATTGCAATCACTTCATGAAGGTCATCCAGGTATTGTTCAGATAAAAGCATTGGCATGAAGCTATTTATGGTGGCCAGGATTAGATAAAGTTATTGAAGCTCAAGTATATAGGTGATACACATGTCAGCAGTCTAGGCCTGAAATGCCACATGCTCCTGTCCATAGATGGGAGGAGACACACACTCCCTGGTCGAGGATTCATATCGACTTCGCTGGGCCCTTTCAGGGACAGCTATTTTTTATAGTGGTTGACAGCCACTCTAAATGGCTGTTAGTCAGACATGTCAAACACAAGGCCCGGGGGCCGGATCCGGCCTGCAACGTGGTTTCATGTGGCTTGTGAAGCCATCCTGGAAACAGTGAGGGAATGGCCCCTGCAATGGCCCCTGCTGCCTTGGCCCTGGCCCAGAGACCGTCCTTCTGCCAGAGACCCTCAGATCTGTCCCACTCCTGCCCAGGCTCCCATAGGCACCCTTGATGCAAACAATGTAGAGCTGGCCATGCCCACCCAGTAGGCCATATGCACTCTAGCCACGCCCACCCAATAGGCCGTGCCCACCCTGGCCATACCCACCTGGCCCCCTGAGGGCAACCGCAATGCTGATGCGGCCCTCAATGAAATTGAGTTTGACACCCCTGCTGTAAGTTATTCCAATCATGAATATGACTACTGCTAGGACCATCCAGGTGCTTAGGAAACTCTTTACAATGCACGGGCTGCCGGACATTGTAGTATTCTACAATGGGGCCCAATTCACAGCGGCAGAATTTCAGGCCTTCTTGAGGACTAACCACATTAGGCACTCAACATCGGCTCCATTTCATCTGCCTAGTAATGGGCAAGCTGAACAAATGGTGCACACTACAAAGGAGTCACTGAAGCACATAGTGATTGGGGATTGGCACCACAGACTGGCTGATTTTTTGCTCTGTCAACATACCACGCCGTGCACGGCAACTGGCAAAAGCCCAGCAGAGTTGCACTGAGGAAGGTGACTAATCATGAAACTGGACAGGTTGCACCCAGACTGGGTGGCAGCAAATGCCTCTCACCCAAGACCTCCGAGGGGGTTGCAAGTGGGTGGGGGAATGTGGGCCCGGAACTTGTGGGTGCCAGGCAAAATCACTAAAATATCCGGCCTCTTTCATACGAAGTGGCCCTAGATGGTGGGCGAGTTGTTCGCCGCCATATTGATCAGCTGAGGAAGCAGTTTCCAGAACGGCCACAAAGTGAGGACTTTGACCCGGGTCCAGTCCACGGACCTCAAACCAGCAGCCAGGCTGAACAATTCACATGCTCTGAGGACCATAGCAGTCAGAGAATGGGGCTCAAGGACCCTTGTTTACCCTGCCCGGTGGGCAATCCACAAGGGTTCACAAACCTCCTGCGTACTTACAGGATTTTGTCTTAAAATAATTGTGTTGTAATGTTGTGTTGTCACTGAAATTGCTGGTAGTCAGGAAAGCCTCTGTATTAGTGAAATGTGAAACAATGCTGTACTCATGCATACTACTATTTGTATTTTGTAAACTCTGTAATTGCTGTACTTATTTCTTTTGTTGCTATAATGTGTGTACATTCTAGGGGGGAGGGGTGTAATGTATTGGGCTTTGTTTTACTAAGTGTATCACATGGGTTTGATTGCTGGAAGGTTGCTTAAATAGGGAAGCTGGCTAACGGCTCCCAGCTCCTCAGACAACCCATCTCCAGTGTCGCCATTGGCTGCTTCTAGGGCAGCAATAGGTTGCTTTAAACCTATTGGCTGCCACCTAGAGACCAGGGTATAAATAGCTGCATTCACAGCCCTGTTCCCCAGTTCGGTTCCTGCAAGCAAATAAAGAATGTTTCCGACTGAACTCACTTGCCTCATCTCTTTGCCCAAGCAAAGAACCCAGTACACAACAACATGGATACAGAATTCATAGTCCAGGCAAATATTTCATAGTGAGAGGAAACTAGTAGGTAATTTAATTTCTGCCATTTCAACCAAAGCAAGCAAATAATTACATGATTTAAAAAATTGAGATAAATATGTCACAGGATCACGACATGAACTATAATTCAAAGAGGTGAACATACCTAATGCTCATTCCTCATCCTGTTTTCTACATAACAGCAACCCTTTGAGGTGAGTTGGGTGACAGAGAATGACTGACCTAGTCAGCCAGCCAATTTTCATGCTTAAGGCAGGACTAGAATTCACAGTCTCCTGGTTTCTATCTTGGTGCTTTAATCACTAGACCAAATTAGTTCATATGACAATATACAGTATAGTTTTACTGTACATGACATACACAAGATAATAAGGAAATACCAACAGAAAAGGAAATGAAAAGCACATACCTCATAGTATATAAAAGAGTACCATCATCCTGGATTCGTAGTAGCTTGTTTGGCATAGTCATATTGTGAGCTACTGACTTCTTTCCATTGTGAAAGAATGTATCTGGAGTCCAAATTTTGCTGGCCATTAAATTATTCAGTCGGAGAATGTTCATGGGACCCTTGAATTTTAGCCTTTCATCTTTCCATTTTTGGCGGAAGAAAACATCTATTGTGTACTCCTGTAGTGGAAAAAATGTTTCAATATGACAGTCAACTAAATACAGCAAGGTGGGTAGAAAATCCGTGCTAAGCAATTTTTTTAACAAAATAAAATAAAATCCACCAATAAATAAATAATTCAGGAGTTTCTTGATCATATTTGAAATTTATATGGGGACTATAGTATTTTGAAAAGATTCTGCCCTATACCCTGATGAACCTGTACTGGAAAGCATCCTATTAGGGTAGAAGCTATCACAATAGCGTTTTATCATGTTTTGGGTAAATAACCTGCAGGTGCCATTATGATGATATTTGAGGTAGATTTCCAGGACCATAGTATGTCTCTATTAAAACCCAGAGATCAGATTCCCTCCACCCCTTTTACTTGGAGTCAGGGTTTTCTCCATCCTTTTCTATTATCACTACTGCTGAGATCTCCCTGATTAGAACTTTGTCTGCTAAGTACTTCCTTCTGTCCATACTAGATGACCATACTTTTTTCTCTGTAGTGGAAGACACAGAAATGAAATTATAAATTAAAATCCTATAAAACAGATTTCCAAAGCAAACAGATTTATTTTTCAAAGAGGGATTATAGAGATTTTCTTAGTGGTATTTATATATCAGAATCTAGATTACTTATGGATTAGTTACTCCAACACTCAAGTATTTATTCAACATTTATATGAGGCTACCTCTTTTTCTACAGTTATTCAAGTTTTCTTTCCATTTTTTTCTTTCCACCTAAAACAAGTGATGAGTTTTTTCTGCTGTAGTTCTCCCAAGACATGCTGCTTGTCAAATGGAGTAAGCACTGACTGCACATACTCGCAATAATCAACTACCTCCCTATTATTATGATTCTTGACAGATCCATTTGTATGTCCATATAGGTTGTCTTAATACTCTCCCCAACCTCTTGACATCAGTTGACCCTGGCAAACACTAGCAATAGGAGCTCTTAAATGATTTTTCATCAGCTTTGAAATTGCTCAGAGAATACAGTACTCTAAGCATGATCTGTTTTCAGGACTTTATGAATATAAGAACAGTGGCACACATTAAAAATGAAATTCTGATGCCCACTCTCAAAAGAATACACACACACACACACACACACACACACACACAGCCATTGGGTATTCATACAGTCCATTTTGAATACATAGCGGAAAAAAGAATCTTAAGAGTTAACAAGGTTGATACTACTGTGTTTCCCTGAAAATAAGATTCATCCTGAACATAAGCCCTAGCAGGATGATGCATGGCCTGTCACACCGATGCCAACGCTTGCAATCCACCACACGGCCTCCTGCCATGAGTGGCAGCACTGGCGCAATGAGCCACGCAGCCTCCTGCCATGAGCGATGGCACCAGCACAATGTGCTATGTGCCATATGGCTGCAAATGGTCACAGAAGATCTCAGGCAGCAGCACGACAGGTGTTGGGGCATGGGAGGCCTGGCTGAGGCAGTCCTAAGGTAAGCAGGTTAAGCAGTGCTTTTTTTGTAAAAGAAAAAGGTGCTGGAACTCACATATGTCATACAACCCACTTGGCCTTCCCTACAAGGTTTCATCCAAAAAAGGTACCGGAACTCTGTTCTGGGCATTCTATGACAATAAAAAGCCCTGGGGTTAAGACATCCCCCCAAAATAAGACCTGGTGCCTCTTTTGGAGGCAAAAAAAATATAATAGTTGTTCTGCTTCAGATACCATGAAGCTTCCTCCCAGAAAGAAAACCAGTCATGGAGAGGATCTGTGCAGATTCTGATCAAGCAGCGGTTATAGGCCATGTCCTGGACAGAGGGAAGTGAACTCAGATTTTACAACTGTGGGAAAGCTCATTGAAATCACTGATGACTCAATTTAATGACACCTATACCCCAGGTTTGCATATGTTGAAAATGTATTAGTGTTTATTACAAAGCTTTTTTGTTTTTGTTTTTTTAAATCCACCTTCTGCAGAGCTATTCTATAAATCCTTTACCACAGCAAAAGTCATATATTATAGTGTTGCACTTCATATAACTTACTGCAGAAAATGCAGTGTAGTAGTGCTGCATTCCATACACCCCTTATGGCAGCAAATGATGCAAGCAACATTTGGGCACTTAAAAATTGCTATGAAGATGCCCAGAGTCTCTTTGGCAAGAGGCACATCCATAAAAATAGAACTAATATTAAATATAAATAACAGGTACAACAACTAGTTTTAGAATTGACAATGAAGATATTGAAATGATAGCTCACTTCTGCCTTTTAAGATCAATCATCAACAGTAAAACAAACAACCAAGAAACATGTCACAAACTAGCACTTGATAGAGCAGCCATGAAGTCCTTGGAAAATGTCCTCAGATGCCATGCTACATCTGTATTTAAAAAGATCAAAATAGTACAAGCAATGATATTCCCTGTGACTATGGAAGCAAAATTTTAATTTTGAAGAAGCAGGGTAGGAACAGTATTGATCTTTCAATTTTGATCTTGGAAAAGACTCTTGAGGTAAACATCCAGGAAAATAAACAAATAGTGAAACAAGTCAATTCAGAGTATTCATTCAAGGCATAAATGATCTGGTTCAAATTATTGTATTTCAGACACATTATGTGACAATTTGGCTCTCTAGAAAATGCTTTAATCCTGAGAAAAATGAAAGGAAAGAGAAGGGGATGACAAGCAACAACACAGACTCTCATGGTATTAGAAGACCTGAAAGACCAGGGACAGATTGTCACTAAGAGTTGACACCAATTTGATGGCATGTACAGGTAGTCTTCAACTTACACTACAATTAGGACCAGAATCTCAGGTGTTGAGCAAAGTGGTTGTTAAACAAGATGTGTTCTGACTGCTTTGCTAAACAATCAACTTGTAGTACTCTGAGTTGTAGCTATTAAGCAATCTCCTGGTTCATTAAGTGGACAGATTGAAAGAGCTGCCCCCCCAAAGGATTTAAGCTCTGCACAGAATTTAATCCCATTGGTAGGCAACCCTTTTACTCTTAAAAAGAGAGCACAAGATCTGTCTGATGGAGGAATTCGACACTGCATGGAGCTGACATCTGCCAGCAGGTAGTTCTTTCAACCAGCCCCAGAAATGAGAGAGAATCCCCTTTGCAAGCAGCAGCAGCTTGCAACCTTCCCTGCCAGTAGAGTATTGCAAATAGCAATCATATGATTGTGGGTGCTTGTCAACCCGTTATAGGTGCAAACAGGTTCCCAAGCATGCAGGTCACAATAATGTGACCATGGAGTGGTGGTGCAACATTTTCCAATAGCCAGAAATACTTTACAGGCCCCTTACTGAGGCCATTGTAATTTCAGACAGTTGTTAAACAAATGGTCTTAAATTGAGGACTACCTGTAATCTCTCAATCTATCTGTTTCTTTGGTGGAGCTCTTTTTAGCCATGGTTGAGTAAAATAAGAATAAAAGAATAAAGAAATACTGTGGAGCATCTAATTAGTTCTGGCGCCTTTATGTTAGCTTCCCCATTATGTAAGTCTCCAAAAAGATTAAGATCAAACTTAAATTTTGTTGGGCAGATTTAAATATGCTGTCTTTGAAATCAAGGATATTTCTAAAGAAAGTAGAGCTTGCTTTTGCATGTCTATGTTGAGTATGTTATTTATTTACTCTTAAATACTGCCAAATATACAGTAATCTAAGAGTAAGATGTTGCATTTTCTAACTGAAGTTCCTCTTTTAAAAATGTATTTTCTATTGTCTATTATCGCTGTGTAAAATTTAGAACAACTACATTCTTACATCAGCCCTGCAACTGTCACACAGTAAAAGGTGATATAATATCTTTGTATTCTATGTTTTTTAATTTTTTATTGTTGTGAGCCACCCTGAGTCCTTAGGGAGAAGGGCGGCATATAAATTTTAATAATAATAATAATAATAATAATAATAATAATAATAATAATAATAATAATAATAATAATAATAATAATAATAATAATATACCCTTATTCAATTTTCCCAGGTCTTGATTTTTGTTTTTCTGGAAATTTTTCTTTTTAATCTGGAGCCAAAGGAAGATGTTTATAGCCCTACACCCAGATTCTTCTGTCTTTGTTTTAAACAGTACAAATCATTTATCTATCTAGCAGGAAGACAGGCCTGGATAATGTTCCTCTATTGGTGAAAATGGAGGTGATATCCTGTCAAACTATATGTTTTCCCCCTCAGTTTTATTTTATGTTAAGTATAAATTTCTTTATTGGAAAATGAAGAAATAAATAAGAATGAGCAGAGTTTTTAGATAATTGTCTCTTATGAAAAATGGAGAGAAGGCAGAGAAAATCATGATACATCACTTTTTAAACCATAGCTGTTTCTTGATTTCCCAAAAAAAAAAAAATGAAAACAACCGAATTTAATACCTGTCATGTGTAATAAAATTCAATGTCATAATCAGCTGCTAATGATGAAATTTATCTTGGATATAGTCAAATGGCTTCATAAGCAACATTCATATAGATTTAGCATCACTAAATATTTTCTTTTCAATAGTATATTTGTTCCCTTTAACTGTTAAGTGCTAGTGCATTCAAATCAGTCCAGGTCATTCTCATTCATGATTTTAATACCCCAATTGCCCCTAAAAAAGCATATGCTGATTTTAATAAGGCATTTAATAAGCCACCTATAATGGATATGTAAAGTTTACCATAGGTAGGAATATGAAAAAGACAAACAATTCAAGCAAATCCCAGTCTTTTCCTCCAGAGAACAGAAAGCATTATAATTTACTTAATACATATATTATGTTATTGACTGGACACTAGAGCCGTGATGTGCTGTTGCAGCACATGATAGCATGAAACATATTTTTTAAAAGTCTAAATTGGCAGGGAGGGAGTGCACTTGGCAGTATTGGAGATATACTTTGCTTAGGTGTAAATAAGAACATAAGACATATAGTAATGGATAACAGAATTCTATTTAGCATTGGCCAAAATGATAGTCCTCTAGGGAGCCCTTACAGAAATGAAATTCTGTGCCTCAAAAGAACAGCCACATTCAGTCTGTTTGTAAGAAATTGGTTATGTAGAAGTGATGGACTGACATGATTTCAATATCTTTTTATGGTATAAAAAGGACCTTTATTTGGATAATTAGGAATAGATATTTGTAGATATGTACAGGAAATTATAAGAACCCATAATTTAGAAACAAAAGAGGTGGGCCTTCATATCACAAGCAAATCAAAAATAGATCTAAATAATCTTTTCATTTCCTATTTACCTGGGGAAAAAATGTAAAGTAGAATGACAAACTACTGTTTGATTATTTTGTTTCCTTTAAATATTTTAATAAAAGGAAATTTTTATTTCTTTTTCAAAATAAAAACAATTATGATACTGTTGATGTTTGTGGACAGAGGGTTATATTTTTCCCATGTTTGATTTACTTACATACTTGTTAATATTTTACAACCAAGAAAGGTCCTGTTATAGAAATAAAAGCAATGGATGAAGGCTCTTATAATGGATTATTAACACATATGAGCTACTGACTTCTTTCCATTGTGAAAGAATGTATCTGGAGTCCAAATTTTGCTGGCCATTAAATTATTCAGTCAGAGAATGTTCATGGGACCCTTGAATTTTAGCCTTTCATCTTTCCATTTTTGGCAGAAGAAAACATCTATTGTGTACTCCTGTAGTGGAAAAAATGTTTCAATATGACAGTCAACTAAATACAGCAAGGTGGGTAGAAAATCCTTGCTAAGCAATTTTTTTAAAAAAATAAAATAAAATCCACCAATAAATAAATAATTCAGGAGTTTCTTGATCATATTTGAAATTTATATGGGGACTATAGTATTTTGAAAAGATTCTGCCCTATACCCTGATGAACCTGTACTGGAAAGCATCCTATTAGGGTAGAAGCTATCACAATAGCGTTTTATCATGTTTTGGGTAAATAACCTGCAGGTGCCATTATGATGATATTTGAGGTAGATTTCCAGGACCATAGTATGTCTCTATTAAAACCCAGAGATCAGATTCCCTCCACCCCTTTTACTTGGAGTCAGGGTTTTCTCCATCCTTTTCTATTATCACTACTGCTGAGATCTCCCTGATTAGAACTTTGTCTGCTAAGTACTTCCTTCTGTCCATACTAGATGACCATACTTTTTTCTCTGTAGTGGAAGACACAGAAATGAAATTATAAATTAAAATCCTATAAAACAGATTTCCAAAGCAAACAGATTTATTTTTCAAAGAGGGATTATAGAGATTTTCTTAGTGGTTAATATTTTACAACCAAGAAAGGTCCTGTTATAGAAATAAAAGCAATGGATGAAGGCTGTTATAATGGATTATTAACACATGCCATATATATTTTGATCAACATTGATTATTTAAGATTCTTACTTTGCCTTTAGAATTTAGAATAGAATAGAGCTGGAAGGGACCAAGCAGGAGAACTTATAGCAGTGATGGCGAACCTTTTAGAGACTGAGTGCCCAAACTGCAACCCAAACCCCACTTATTTATCATTGGGTGCCAGGTGGGCATGGCACTGGGTGGGTGTGGCGCTGGGTGGGCGTGGCTGCAGTGATCATGATAGACTGGTGGGTGTGGCTAGGGTGGGTGTGGCCATCTTGATGTTACTTGTGGAGAGGGTTGTCTGTGAGGTTCAGGCATGGTTGGGGGAGATCCAGGGGGTCTCTGGCAGGTGAGACAGTGAGCAGGAGGCTCGTCCTGTGGGGCGAGGTGAGGCGAGGCAGGGGACAGGGCAGGGATGCCATTTCAATTCAGCATTTCTTGCAGACATCTCATGACCCAAACTAGGTAACATCAGCAGTTCCAGAAGAGAATGGGGTTTGTGCAGTGGAGGAGGAGAAAAGAAGAGGAGGAGGAGGAGGGCAGTTGTGGGTTTCTTGGTCCTCTCTGAGCTTTGTGGCTATCTTGTACATGTCTCATGATCCAAACTAGGTAACATCATTAGTTCACTTATCCGACTTTGGGTCCTGAAACGTCTGCAAGAAAACCACCATCTTCAGAGACACCCCCTCACACACACAAAGGGCCCTTCATTTTAACCCTGAGCCAGAAATGTTCTCCTTGATTGGCATTCTGGACTGTCTTAGGGCAGAAGAACCTGTCTGGCAGGACTTCATTCCTCTTTCCCATGGGGCACATCCCAATGCCCCCATCCTTCCTCTACCATTTCCTGGACCCTAAAGGCCAATGAAGTTTCTCTCAACCACCAGCACCAGCACCCCTGGTTTCTCTGAGCTGCTCCACAATCTCCAGCTTTACCTACCCCTCGGGGCTTCACCTGGATGCAGCACCACCACCACAGTTCATGGATCAGGATTCTCCTCCAGAGGCCAACTGCATCCTCCCTGTTGGGGGCTCCCCCGACCTTTCATTGCCTCAGCTTCAAACAACCCCTCACAACCCTGAAAATATTCATTATCTTCCTCAGCAATATTCTGTAACATCAAGTAGAAAACCTATTTTAATGATACTGACTTACATGTATGGCATCATAGCTTAGTATTGTATAGTTTTCTTACACATAATTCCAAGTGAATATTTTATTAAAACTATATGTCTTGTGAAACATGTTAAACATTACCATTGCTATTGGAAAGACGAAGTGGAAGAAGATGAAAAGAAAAGAAAAGAAAAGAAAAGAAAAGAAAAGAAAAGAAAAGAAAAGAAAAAAGAAAAGGAAAGGAAAGAAAAGAATAATCAGAGCTGGAGTCGGAAGGAAGAAGAAAGTGGTTTCCATTTTTTCCCCACATTTTTGTGTGTGAAAAAGAGAAACAGGAAGTTGGTTAGAATATAGAGTAGATTAAAATTTATATATAGTATAGGTAGTCCACAACTTGCAACCATTTGTTTAATGACTGTTTGAAATTACATTGAAAAAAGTAACTTATGACCGATCCTTACAGTTATGACTGTGACAGCATCCCCAGGGTCGCATGATCAAAATTCAGGAACTTGGCGACCAGTATTATTTATGATGGTTGCAGCATCCAGGGGTTGTGTAATCACTATTTGTGAGCTTCCCAGCCAGCTTCTGACAAAGTAAAGTCAATGGGGGAAGATGGATTCACTTAACGACTGCAAGATTTACTTAACAACTACAGTGATACATTTAACAATCATGGCAGTAAAGGTCAAATATTTCCAGATTTCTTATTTGCCCCATAGAAAGCTCTTTTGAGTTCAATGGAACTTAAATCTGGGTAAGAATACATCTTACTGCAGCTGTCAGAAGAAATAATTCAATATTAAACCTTCTCATGCAAATTTTAAGTTTAGTAGCTAGCTGAGTAGAATACAAGTAGAAGAGTCAAACAACAAAGTAGTAAATATAGAGTCTGCTTATGAAGGGAATAGGAGAGTTCTAAAGGTAATTAAAAACCAAATACAGGCAACTAAAGTGTAATGGGAATGCAGTTGGTTGAATACCAGCTGACCTTTTCCTCTCCTCAGCAGGAGAATTGATGGAAATGAGTAGAACAAGAGTCAATTGTAGAAAAAAATATTTTCTAAGACACCAAGAGTGTATTCTTCTTCACAAGCAGATTGATCTTGGAGTTGTCCTAATAGAATTTGATTACAACCATTATCAACAGGTAGAGTTTCCATTGATGGAATGCCTGATACAACTTGATGATGATGACAAATTAAAATAATGGAAAATCAATGACAATCTGTAATCTAAGGTGCAGAAGAGATACAGACTTTATGTACTGTTATGAAGCTACTGATGTAACTTAGATAGTTTTGAAGAATGAAGGACCCACCAAACTGTATGTTGTCTCAATGCTTCAGCTTCACACAAGCTCTTTGGAAGCAGAGAGCTTTTAGAAACCACCCAGATATAGAATCTTTGGTTGAAACAATAAATATCAGAGAGAAAGGTACACAGAAATGCTTTCAATAAAACTGTATGTAATGAGGAGAGATTTCTTGATATAGGGCAAGATGATATCCCTATCAAAGCAGTAAAATTTGGTGTTATAATTAGAGTGTGACCTGAAAACAGGGGAAGAAAACAACTCAACTTATAAACCATATGGTCAAATAGTTTCAAAATGATGCAGAGTGGCTTTTATTAGAGAGGAAAGCTTATATACAAGTGCTTGAAGTTTTCAGAGTAATGAAAATGACAGAAAGACTTCTGTCCAATGGTATAGATTGTTCCCACAAAGAATAGAATAATCTAGGTGGAAGCTATGTTGGGAAATACATGTCCTAGAGCAGGAATGCTAAATATGCAAATCAGGCTTGTCTCTAAGCTATGGGAAAAGTGAGAGAAAGAAGGCTTGAATTTAAACTAAGATAAGATATGAAGGAGTGATGATTTCACACTTTTAAGGGGAAGCAATTGTTATGATGCCTTAGTTGCATAATAAGGAGATTTTACAAGATCTGCCTTGTTGAATGTTTTAGAGCAGAGGTCCTCAAACTTTTTAAACAGGGGGCCAGTTCATTGTCCCTCAGACTGTTGGGGGGGCAGACTATAGTTTGAAAAAAATAATGATTATAGAACAAAGTAAAATCAAATATAAAATGAAAAAATGAAACAAGAAAAATGAATTGGTTAATTATTGAATGAGTTTTTGTGAAGAAAATATACAATATTTCCAGTGAATCCACACATTTTGTTTGGGGATGCAACTGCTGGTTTTTCCGCAAATAGTTTTTGAGTTGTGGGAGGATGGCAGAAGTTTTCATCCCTCACTTGTTTAATGAGTATGTCCAATTTTACTTCAAATGCTTTCACATGTGAATGTATATCACAGATGAGCTTCCCCTTTCCTTGAAGTTGCACATTGAAACTGTTGAGTAGCTCTGTTACATCTGTCAGAAAGGCAAGGTGCCATTTCCATTCAATATTTCTTGCAGATGTCTCATGACCCAAACTAGGTAACATCAGCAATGCCAGAAGAGAGGGTGTTTGTGGAATGGAGGAGAAGAGGAGAAGGAGGGTGGCTGTGAAGTCCTTGGTGCTTTCTGAGCTTGGTGGCTTTTTTGCAGACATCTTGTGACCCAAACTAGGTAACATCATCAGTTCACTTATTATCCAACTTTGGGTCCTGAAACATCTGCAAGAAAACCACCATCCTCAGAGACCAACCCCCCAAGAGCCCTTCATTTTAACCCTGAGCCAGAAATATTCTCCTTGATTGGCATTCCGGACCTTTCATCGCCTCAACTCCACACAACCCCTCACAACCCTGAAATAACCTTCCAGGAGCAAATTCTCCTTTTTTTCTCACTCACCCCAGCTGCCCCTCACAAATACCTCACCCTTTGCCCGCTCCCCTCAGATCCATAACTGATGCCCCACTCCAGCAGCCCCACTCAAGCCCACTCACTCGGAGCTGTTGCCTTCGCCGCTGCTGGTGGGACTGGGTCCCTCGGCGATGGTGGGGGTGATGTTGAGGGCCAGCACTACCAGTTTCCTCTTGGCTGGCATGGTGGTTGTGGTGGCAGCAGTGGCAGAGGCTGGGGCTAACATTCCTTAGTGCCTAGTGAGGGACCCGCCTCAGAAGAAGCAACAGCAGTGGTGTTGTCATCACCTGGCTCAGCTGCCCTAAGCGAGGCCGAGGCTGTAAGTGAGACCTAAACCTCTCAGCCTGGCCCTGAGGTAAAAACACGAAGAGGCGAGATGAGGAGACGAAAGGGGCATGGCTGAAGCACAAATGTGCACTTGGGTGCGCGTGAGAGAAACTGGGAAAAACACATCTCCTCCCACCAACTCACCATTGGTGCCATTGGCTACCATCCACCCACCCTCTCCTCGCGATTGGACGGCTTGTCCAGGAGGTTAAGGCAGGCCAGATAAAAAGACAGGGTGGGCCACATGCAGCCCATGGGCCATAGTTTGAGGACCCCTGTTTAGAGGTTTCAAGGCAGCTAATCTCACAATTCTCTCAGAAATCAAGCCACTGAAATGTCATAATATAGCCTGGTTCAGAAGTACACAACAGTTGTCTAACAGACAAAATGATACTTTAGCATGGAGAATCAAGATGACAAGTACCTTACTGATTTATGTTTTGTTTTTGGTGTCTTCAAATCAGTGTTGACTCCTGGTGATTGCCTGTACACATTCCTACAGTTTTCTTGGCAAGATTTCAGAAGTAGTTTGCCATTACCTCCTTTTTAGAGTTGAGATTGTAAGAATGGCCCAAAGTCTGCCAATTGGCTTCATGTTTAAGGCAGAACTAAAACTCAGTGTTTCTAGCCTGATGCTTTAACCACTATACCTAATTGGCTCTCTCATCATACATTTAGGGGAAAAAACCCTTAGTATTGTGGAGAGGCCAAACATCTACCATTAAGCAAAGGGAAAAGTGATAGTAGGGAATTACAGATGCATGGAAGTATATGTCCTAGAAATCTACAAGTGCCAGCTGCTTTCCATTCTGCAAGGAGGGAAAGATGGAAGCAAATCAGTATCATCCTGAAACAAAAGTTTTTTCAAAAACAATTTCAGATGGCAAAGGTTTATCATAGATCCTTCTTAAGAATGATAATAGTCACAAAAGAAAACAGGAAAGCTGTCCCACGTCAATAGTTTATTTCTGTGGGGGGAAAAAAACCACATGTCATGTACTTTCTGGAGGGATCCGAGAAGTAACAGGGTGGCTTAGTGTGGCATTTGTCCAGAATTCAATGTGATAACACATTTGTTAAATTATGGAAATTCACATAATTGGAAACCTCAATATATCTTGAGTGCAGATGAGTACCATGAAAAACTGGATCAACCACTGATTCCAATACATCAAACATACATCCTAGTATAATAAGACAGCATGGATCTTATTGAAATAGCAAAAAAAATACACATTAGGAACAGAATGAGCAAGTATGACCAATTATGATTTTGGAAATCTTGAGATAGGAAGAGCCCTTGGTTTTAACTACTTTGCTGTACAAAAGGATAGGCCAGAGGAGTAAAAACTAAGGGGAAACTATCTTGAATATTTCCTTTTGAGATTGCCTCCTGTGCTTGAAGAGGAACCAGTGAGAACTGGGAAATATGAACTGGAAAGTCTATCAATAGTAGAACTGGCAGTAGCAGAGTTGGGAAAAGTTATGTAGAGAAAGTTCATGCTGCTGGAATAGGAATCAGAGATGAACTAAACTTTCATCTCACTTTTTATTTTGTCCTTGTGTGAAAATTGTTTAGAGCTCTTAGAAGCCTTTGAATCCTTAGTGGATGATTTCCTCAGTGCAAAAAATAATATAGCAAAGACTTGGGAGAGAGAATTTGAGTAATCTGTTAAAGAGATGAGAGAACTGCCATGGTAGGAGATATAGGCAAGGGCAAGAATGCTACGATCATTTCAGAATCTGTTGCCTTAAAATTTTCTGCTGGAAAATAGCTTGTAAAATACAATGGCTGAAACATTGTCAGTATATAAGAGTATGGGGGCAGCTGCTAAGAATTCATATTACCAGTTTCTTCTCCTTACTTCACATGTGGGTGAGAACTCTCACCATTCCTTCCCAAAAAGAATGCACTGAATGGCTAAATCTTATTGGAAGAGATTGTAAGAATTCATGATAAAAACATTAACACTGGGATGATTAAAAGGGGGGGGCTCATTGGAAGACATGCTAGTTAGATTGAGGCCAGGGATCCTTCCAAATAATCCTATAGGTTTTAGAAAGTTTCAAGTGGATCTCAGTATGTGGGCCTGATCTATGTATTAAATCAAAGAAACCACAAAAGACAATTGGCCAAAAGACAAATGTTTGAAAGAAATATCTACAAGTGTTCTAGAACACACACACACACGCACACACACACACACACACACAGAGGCAAACATATATGTTCTAGAAACATTATATATATATCAGAGGTTATTTCAGTTGCCATACTCACCATGTCAGTATCTGAAACTGGTCCAAAACTGGTCACATAGATGTTTGTAAAAACTTCAGTTGTACTATCTGGAATAAACAAAGAAAAGGTAAAATTAAGAGACTATATGTTTTCTCCTTGGGTGGCTACTAATTTATATACATATATGGCCCATGGGGCCACCCTGGAGACAGCAAGGGACCAGCCCCTGCCACCTGACCCCACCCAGCCCAGAGGCCCCCCTGGCACATGCACAGGAGGCGGTGAGTGTGTGGGGGCCAATGGTATCCAGCAGCAAAGCCTCTGCAGCCCACTGCAACCACCAGGCTGGTCCTCCAAGCAGCAGGTGTTGCAGCGGCACTGGCAGCAGGAGAAGTTGGGGAGGGAGGCATGTGATGCAGACTGGCAGATGCGTTTACTCCATCCCATCTGTTTTTGCTTGCGGTTGGAGAGCAAGTTGCTGCTGGTCATCTCCTCAGCCCCCTCATGGGTCTTTCCCTTAGGCCACGCATAGATGACGTTCATCAGCCCTGCTGCAAGCCACTGCCACCACCAAGACCACCAGCAACTTGCTGCAGGTCCATTTTCCAAGCAGGGAAAGCCTAGGCCCAGCCAGAATCATGTGCCTCCCCCTGACAACACGACTGGGCTTGGGCGGCTATGGCACCAATGGGGATCCAGCTTTCCCTGCTTGGGGTGGCTTGTATTTTGCCTGCTGGGCTGGGTGTGCTCTACCACCTCAATTCGGGCTTCCTAGCTAGCTGCTTTGCCTCCTTCATGCTGGGTGCCCCTGCAGCTCCAGGTAGTGGCAGCCTAATAAACCTGTGCAAGCTGTGTGCTTCACATGCAGGCCAAAGGTAAGATTATGAGGGGGCTGAGATGACCAGCAGTGACCTGCTCTCCAACTGCAAGCAAAAGCAGACAGAATGGAGTAGGTGCGTCTGGCAGTCCACATCACATGCCTCATCATCCCCAATTCTGTCTGCTACTGGTGCTGTTGCAGTGCCTGCTGCTTGAAAGGCTGACCCAGTGGGTGGCAGTGGACTGGGAAGCCCCAGAGTGCACCAGCTGTGGAGCCAACAAGCTGGGGGTGCTGATGGACACCATCAGCCCTCATGTGTTTGCTGCCCTCTGTGTGCAGGGGCTGATTGTGTCTGGCAGCAGCCACCCCACCCCCAGCCTCACCCCGTGATGACATCCTGCCCTTCTCCCTGCCTTGCCTTATCCCATGGGACGAGCCTCTCACCCACCGTCCCACCTGCCAGAGACCCCTGGATCCCCCACAACCCAACCAGGCCCCCACAGGTGCCCCCCCACATGAGTGATGTTGAGGTGGCAACACCCACCCAGTTGGCCATGCCCTCACCAGGGCAACCACAATGCTAATGTGACCCACAATGAAATTGAGCCCTCTGCCTTAAGAGAACAAAAATATTTTATAAAGATCAGAAAATTTTATACAATAGTTTTGGATATCTAACTTCTGAGTTTTCAGAGAATTACTATACATTTGTTATCTGAAGTAATGAAAATTAAACAGTTACAGTACTTTTGGAGTCAAGTACAAAAGATTGAAAAGAGACAAAAGATTATAGGAAGATAAAATGGAAACAGGGAGACCAGGAAACAAAGTCCGTCCTTCAGAAATAAAATTCTTATCATTTATTGTTTTATATGTTCTGGTTAACATAAGTATCTTTTTCACAGATATATTACCAAATGGTCCACTGTGTATTTCCCACATCATAGACACCAAAAGAAATGGTCAAGCCTCAATATACATATTACTCCAACCGACATAACTCATGGTCTAGAATAGACATGGTATGGATGACGAAAGAAATTAGTTCAGAAATAGACGAGGTACATATAGCGACAGGTACTTGGGCAGATCACAATCCTATTAAACTTATCTGGAAAGGTTCCAAAAAAATATCCAGATGGACGCTTCAAAGAGCAATTTTAAAAGAAGACGAATTCAAATCTAAGATGGAGAGAGAACTAAGTTTTTTCTTTAAGGAAAATAAAGCTATAGACACCTCAGTACAAAACAATTGGGATACAGCTAAGGCAATGATGAGAGGGGTAGCGAGGGCATATATGGTATATAAAAATAAGGGGAAAAGACAACAACGGGAAAGATTAGAAGAGGAATATAAGAGCTTAGAAGTTACACTCCAACAAGATCCACAAAAAGAGAATATCAAGCAATCTATGGATCTGATTAAACACAAACTTAACATTCTAGACAAAGAGAAATTGGCACAACAATTGAGAAACACGAAACAAAATTTTTTTGAAAATGCAAATAAACCGGGCCGGTGGCTCGCATACAAATTGGGAAAACAAAAGGGGAAAAACTGGATTCACGAACTACGAGATGAGGAAGGGAGAATATTCCACCAGGAGGAAAAAAAAAAATTATAGCCCAGGAATTTTATGAATGTTTATACAAAGAAGATAGCCAGGCAAGTGTGGAGAAAATGGAGGAATATTTTCAAAGAGCCAAACTACCTAAGGTCACAGAAGATACCAGAAATATGTTAAACGAGGAAATTCGACTATCTGAGGTGATAAAAGCTATTAATGCACAAAAGAATAATAAAGCATCGGGACCCGACGGTCTTCCATCAGAGATTTATAAAGAATTACAAAATATCCTAGCTCAACCCCTAGTGGAGGTATTTAACGCAGTATTAGAAGGCGCAAGGACGCCTAAATCTTGGCTAGAGGCAAACATAACCCTTATTCCGAAAGAAAACACAGACCATACATTAATCCAAAATTACAGACCCATATCACTTCTTAACTCGGACTACAAGATATTTACATCAATTATAGCGGAACGATTGAAACGATTTCTGAATGATTTCATACACGCAGATCAAAATGGTTTTCTCGCTAAGAGACACACTAAGCACAACATTAGAATAATATTAGATACATTGGAGTACTATGAATTACATAGCGAACAACAGATGGCATTACTTTTCTTAGACGCCCAAAAGGCATTTGACAATGTTAAATGGTCTTTTTTGTGCCAACAGCTTAGCTTTATGAATATGGGAGAAAAGTTTATAAATATAATTAGGGCAATTTATGACAATCAGGAAGCAAAAATAATTATTAATGGGGAAGCATCTAGCAAGTTTCAAATTCAAAAGGGAACACGGCAAGGCTGCCCCTTATCACCGTTGCTGTTTATATTGACTCTTGAAGTATTAACGAGAACTATAAGAAACGACCCAAAGATAAAAGGATTAACCATTAAAAAGGAAACCTTTAAATTGCAAGCTTTCGCGGACGATCTAGTTTTTATTATGGAGGATCCATGTCAGACGGGACCAAAGCTATTGGAAGAATTATCTAAATATGGTGAGGTTGCCGGACTGCGAATAAATAGAAATAAGACCAAGATGATTGTTAAAAATATGACCAATAAACAAAAAGGTAATCTGGCCGAAATCACGGATATAGAAATAGTCAAGAAAATAAAATATTTAGGGATTAACATTACGGCTAGATGCACTTCACTCAAAAAGGATAATTATGATAGTGTAGTGAATCAAATAAAAGGTGACCTGGAAAGATGGGGAAACCTAAAACTCTCATTATTGGGAAGAATCGCTGTCATTAAGATGAATATTCTGCCTAAAATCCTGTTTTTGTTTCAGAATATCCCAATTCAACTCGACTCTAAATTTTTTCGAAATTTGGATAAATTATCACTAAATTTTATTTGGCAGGGGAAAAAACCAAGAATTAAATTGAAATATTTACAAGACACGAAGGAAAATGGGGGTTTTGGATTGCCAGACTGGGAATTATATTACCACGCCGCGGCCCTGAGCTGGATTAGAGAATGGGTAATCTTGAGAAATAGAAGACTATTAACTTTAGAGGGTCACGATTTGCAATATGGCTGGCATGCTTTCCTATGGACGGAGAAACAAGGTCTTTTCTCGCATTTTCAAAGACACCGGATCAGGCAAGCGCTATTCAATACTTGGAAAAAAATTAGATCTCACAATTACACCAAAATACCGGTCTGGCTATCCACCCTTGAAGCGATAGTTTACCCAAATCTGTTTGATTTGGGTAACATAATCTCATACAAGGATATTCTGAATGAGGAGGGGGAATTGAAACTTAGGAATGAACTAGAATTACAAGGTATAAAACTCGATTGGTGGGCCTACTTACAAATCCAATCGAGATTTAGGAAGGATAAAAATGAATGGGGGATATATACCTCTGAAACAGCATTGGACAAAATATTATTGGGACCGGACTCTAAACAAATAAGGAATTTTTATAAATTACTTTTGGGATATAAGCTGTTTGAAGAGCAAGTGAAAGACCCCATGTTGATCTGGGCTAACAATTTAGGACATAACATCGACCTAGATACTTGGCAAACAATTTGGGATAGGAATAAAAGGATAACACTGGCCTCATCGTATAAAGAAAATTTATTTAAAATGTTTTACCGATGGCATCTTCCCCCAGCCCGCTTAGCAAAAATGTACACAACAGCATCTCCCAAATGTTGGAAGTGTTCTGAAGAGATAGGCACTTACTTCCACACGTGGTGGTCTTGCAGTAAAACACAAAAATTTTGGAGAATGATTTGGATTTGGCTGAAAGAAATATTGAAACAAGATCTGGAGTTTAGTCCAGAACTTTTCTTGTTGGGAATCACGAAAGAGAAATATTCTAAAGATGTGCTATACTTAACGATCCATATTATCACAGCAGCTAGAATATCATTTGCGCAAAAATGGAAAAAGAATGAGATCCCAGGACAAAAAGAGGTTATTAGGAAAATTTGGGATTGCGCTGAAATGGACAAATTAACTTTGGAATTAAAGAATAAAGATCAATCAGACTATTATAGAATTTGGAACAAATTGTATCTTTGGATGGATAAAAAGAAAGGTCTCTATTAGGTTTTACAGACTAGCTCACTGTTTTAAATATTGTGGTATTTCACCGATTTGTAATCTAAGTGTATTTAAGTGTATTTTTGATGTACATATATACATGTATATATATATATTTAAACATTGTAGACAAAAAGGTTTGTCAGCTCGCTGGTACTGTGTCCAATGTTTTTAAATAATAAATTTAATAAAAAAATTAAAAAAAAAAAAGAAATGGTCAAGCCTGAGATTTCCGGTTTGACATCATAGTGACACGGACTCAGGAATCTGGTTTCCGTGCCTGATTTTGCTCTTCAGGGGGCCCTAAAAGGGCCTAATATTGCCCCAGAGAGGCGATGAAGAAGGAGGGGTGCCTCGTCGATCACGGAGAGATGGTGAGTTGTGCTGCTTTTGTTCGGCTTCGTGTTTGTGGTGGTGCCATGTTTTTGTAGTGGGTGTCAGTTTGCTTATTGTGTGGTTTGGAGGGGTTTAAAGTGGCTGATGTTGCAGCTGTAGTTAGGTTTCTGTTTTGTGGTTGTGCCTCGTTATCATTGTGGGTTCGGATTTGCTTTTTGAATGGTTGTGTGGTGGTGATGTCATGTGATGTTATCATGAGTTTGGGTCTGGTATCATTGTTGGTGGTTGGGCCTCGTCTGTCAATTAAGGTGGGTTTCCAAATGGCTGGAAGGCGAGAGGTATCATCTCGTTTATTCATGCTGTGGGGGCGTTTTTCTATCTCAATGGCTTCTCTGATTATTCTGTTGTTGAAATGTTCAATTTTGGCGATAGTTTTGGTTTTTTTAAAATCAATTTCATGTCCCGTGGCTTCAAAGTGTTGGACCAGGGATGAAGTTTGTTCTCCCTTTCTGAGTGAGTTTTTGTGCTCTTCAATGCGTGCACTTATTCTTCTGTTGGTCTGTCCGATGTATGTGGTGGGGCAGGTGGTGCATGGGA